>NC_053398.1:125896095-126161095 GCF_905171765.1 Bufo bufo
TGCCAGCAGTGTTTTAGGCCCGGAAGTTGGAGAGAAATTCAGAAGACCTTATTAAAAGTGGAAGATTCGGAGTCTGCCACTAACAGCGGGGTTCCCCTTAAGCTACCACTTTTTTTTTTTTTTTTTCAAGACAATATCACATCTTGACATTACAGTGGCTGGACCCTGGTCAAGAAGATATCTCTCCCCATAAGGTCTCCTAGGGGCAGATGATCTGCGATAATCCTACGGCTTTGGTTTTTAACCCTGAGATGTGTCTTCTCTCCCTTTAAACGCCATCTATTATCCGCAGTTATCAGCCATACTGTTCACTTCTAGGAGCCTCCCGCTGTACGGGCGAATGTCCCTTTCAGGGCATTTAAATGGCACGTCCCTAGAAGTTGCAGACAAATGAATACATTGTATCTCCGTCTCTTTTGAGTTTGCAGCATTAGATCTTTTTTTTTTTTTTCTTTTGGCTAATAAAAATTCCTACTGCATAATCAGGAATCCTTCAGTCTACGCCGAGCAGTTCTCAGCAGCAGAAGCCTGAACTTCTGAGAATAATCTGGGCTTTGTGCAAGCCTTCCGCGAGGGTCGTACGACACGACGGCCTGTTGCGTTGCCCTCTACGCAATCATATCCTACTACAGACTTCAATGACTCCCCAAAAAGGAACCAATAACCTTGCGTTTCATCCACAGCCCCTCTGAAAGCAAGGTGGAGAAGTAGCAGAGCCGAATAAATGCAGAAGGCTCCTCTGCGGTCCTAGACAGGACTCCACACAATGGTGGACAAACTCAGCTCTGCTACATCGGCACCGTCTTACACCTTAACCATTTTTTAAGTGCTAGAAACGGCAAAGTATTTCAATTTGCTGATGAGGCGAGAAAAACGAAAGACTTGGATTCGCCCGTCTCGACAGACACTTGACAATCATCCACTTGTGTTGCACGTCCTCAGCGGCAAAGGAGAATTGATTTAGGCACACTTTGTAATAATGTCTGAGCGCTCGCTCCGCTTTAATGAAATACACAGGTTGTTTTATAGACAGGGACCATGTGAGGACCCCCAGGATATAGGTGGGGTGCCTATAGGATGGGATTACCTATGGGTAATATGTCTGCCTAATATAGTCAGATATCAGCTGGAGACGGGGAGGACCGTTCTTCTCTTTCATCAG
Source organism: Bufo bufo (assembly GCF_905171765.1). Taxonomy (NCBI): domain Eukaryota; kingdom Metazoa; phylum Chordata; class Amphibia; order Anura; family Bufonidae; genus Bufo; species Bufo bufo. The sequence continues at coordinate 125,897,258 of NC_053398.1, forward strand.
TCTGTTATTCTTTCTCACTCAACTGTTCCATGATTAAATAATTCACAAGAAAATTCTATTCTTAACGGGAGATGCAGTTTCCACAACAGTTTCTGCCTTGATCTTCTCAAAGACTATGCAAGGGGGCACCTCTGGTCACAATGCAGGTCTGCCAGTCTACTACTAATGATATGTGCTAGACTGGATGTAATGCAATCAGAGGGGGGCACAGGCACCGAATCCGCAAGACTCCGTACCCCTGAGGGGCTTCAGATGTAGAGATGGATCCTTTAGCCCCTGCATCTCTCTCTAATACCTAAGCAGGATCAGATGCACTGAATTTCATAGCATTTTCTTCCTCTTTAGAGGGTCAAGCTCCACTACTGCAAAGAGTTTGTTAATAAGGATGCCCTAAGGAGGCGTCCTCCCCTGCTATAGCCACAGGATGTGTTCTCAATTAAATATTTAGGGTACTACACACAAAAAAAAAAAAATCAATGGCTTGGGAGGGGAGGGGGGGGGGGTTAGGTAATTTACATCATCTCCCCATAGAAGGCTATATTCTACTAAAGGATTAACACTTAAAATGCCAAGGCCTTGAACGGCAAGAAAAGGGTTAATGCTAATGCCAAGGCCTTGAACGGCAAGAAAAGGGTTAATGATACCTGGCATGGAGCAAGTAGACTTCCCCCACTTAACTATAGCCCCCCAACATACTCAAGTCCCATAAATACCCTCTTCTATGTCAGACCCTCTGGCAACCCAGGAGTTAAGCCTGCTCCGCATGCAGAACTCTATTAACCATTTCACAGCACAGGGTAGAGCAGTTGGTGGAGTTTATTTTCCAAGAAATATCCCACAAGGAACAATGTTAACCCCTTTTTTTTATTATTTAAGGCAGAGGGGAAATAGCAATTTAAGCATTGCTGTTCACCCAGTGCCAGAAGAAAGGAGGTATCATCTGGGTACCATCAATCAGAGACAGATGCCTTGGAATGCCTCCTGGCACAGGGCTGGTTAAAACTGAGCCAAATACATTTAAAAGGGGGTTCTCCAGAATATCCCCGTTATGTCCTCTTCTGCCCATCTCATACCACTCAGTCATCTCCTTAAGGATGAGAAGGTCCAAAGAAAAGAAAAAAGACCACAAAATGTGAAGATGTTCTCAAAAATACAGGACACAGGAAAATAGAAGACATCAGCCAAATAAAACACAGCCATTATTTGTGATCAGAACCAAAATGCCCAACAGCAGCCATAAGATCTCTCCTCTCTGGGAAGTAGGACTGAGAAGGTACCAAAGCTTCACTGTAGGTTCTCAAGGAGCTCTAAAGAATAGCTTGGTGGACAAACAGTTGCTCCTAGCCCAACCTGGCTTATAAGTTCCTCGAGGAGTGGACACATCTCTAGCTGCCAGCTTCACCAGATCCCAGGTAGCATCCCGAAGAAACCCTCAACTGGCAAGAGGACAGAGATGCAAATAGACAAGGAGACATACAGAGATCCCTTCTGAGTGGAAGGTCCTTACCTTGGTGGTTTCTTCTGATGACACCCCTAGAGTAGAAATTATAAGGTCCCAGTCACATGGAGATGTTGTGGAGACCCAACAGCATCCTAAAGTCCTGTTACACTCCAGCTCAGCAAGGAGATCCTGGTGAAGCTTGGAGCTTCTGGCAAGGAATGCAACAGAGAGAAAGAGAGAGAGAGACACAGGGAGGGAGGGGGAGGCTAGGGCTGAGAGCAAGCTGCTGACGGAGGGAAGGAGAGGGGGCCAGTGAGAACAGAATCACATGAATAATTGCAAGAGGCAGGGGTCTCACAGCCTCTCTCCTGACTTGTGAAGATGAGGAGTGGTGTCCATCAGAGGTGACCCTCAACCTCAACCCCATCTCTGCATCTCACTTACTGATGGCACCTCTGGAAGAGGCTTTCATGGATAAAGTGATGAAAAGATGGAATTGATGCAAAGCAGATTGTACAGCAAAGGCAGCATATGGAGGGGAAAATAGGGAACCCAGAGCAGCACCCATGATGTGAGCAACTTTGGAAGGGTGAAGGGGGGAAGGATGTTATGGAATCTTGGGGAGTCAATGTTCTCCAGATGATCCACTGTGTGTGGGATGCCTGTTTGCTTTCATTACATCCAAGGGGATTTAGATTTGCATATATTGTGCATTCATTTGAAAGGCTTGAATGCTGGGAGGAGAGAGAGAAGTGTTTTTTTTTTTTTTTTGGGGGGGGGGGGGGGGGGACTCTGCCAAAAAAAACTGTACAAAGTGTGGAGTTCAAGAGCTGCTGCTGGGCTAAGGCAGGTCAACGCCACAGAGGATACAAAGAGACAAGAGAAGGTGCAGAGTTTAGACTCTCTGTACACTGATCAATAGACAAGGAGACTATTTGGGCTAGTGGATTTATACTGACTGTCCAAGATATGCTAATGTCCTTCCCATTCATAAAAATGTGGCTGAGCTAGTGCTGATCATCAGACATATCTTGTGTGGTGTATCTCATAATTCAGACAGTATTGGCAAATAATGCAAAATAATATTACTACTGCTAATAATATGTAAAGAAAAGAAAAGAAAAAGTAAAAAAAAGTATAATAGAATAATTAAAAGTAGCAACACATAAATACTACTGATAATAATAATAATTGAAATAAAAGTACAATAATTGGAATAATAAAAACAACAATACATGAAATACCATTGCTAATAACCATATATAAATAACTGAAATAAAAACAAGAAATTAAAGTATAATACATGGAATAATAAAAATAACAATAAAGTGCTAATAATAATCTAAGAAAGAAAAATATATAGTATAGAAATAAAAAGTACTAAATAGATAAAATAGAAAAATAAAATAATATTCATCATTATCTTGACATATTTATTCTCCTATAAACTGCACTGTGTTGCATTTAGGCCAGGAAGTATCATGTCTGGTTTGTGCTATGTTCACAACTCCACTAAAGGTAATCCAACAGGCTGTTTCGGCAGAGGAACAAACTACTGGAGTTACCGCTGCACACTGCTGGGCACTGCTAGATCCCCATTGACTTTAATGGGATCTGATGCGGATCTGTGGCTTTCCGGTATAAATGATGGCTTTCCGCTAGACAAACACCACTGTCCGAAAGCCGCCTGAACCCTCTTGGATCCCATTATAGTCAATTGAACCTGGCAGTGTGTGTTCCTCTGCAGAAATTGGATTACCTTCAGTAGAGATAGGACCTGACCTTTAACCTCACTGCCTACCCTCCTTAGAGGTTGGTACTTGATCCCCAGGTAATCCTTCTTGCCACAGGATTGAAATATCCAAACATTTATCACAGTGAGGGGACAGCACTTAGGTTTTATAGAAAATTTGCCACTATCAGGTTAAGACACATATCAGGCAATGTTTCGGCGTACATGCAGCAATATTTGGAAAAAAAAAAATGAAATTTTTTCAATTGGCTTTTATAAAAAATATTGAGCCGTTCTGTCACAAATGGTTAATAGTTTTTCTAACTGTGTGACTGGTACTTTCGCTTTCACTTTGTGCTGGTCATCTAATAAACCTTATCTCTACACTACATAAGCACTGATTTAAGCTACATTCCTACCAGTAAGGGAAGAACTGAGCTATAATGAGTTTTTAAGAAGTGAGAGATCAGAGAGCCCATCAGCTTCTGGTCTGATGGAAAAGACAGAAAATCCAAAGGGTGCTACTAGAGCATCTCAGCTCTGTACAGAAAAAGGGACTCCATATTTTTAAAAAAGACCAATTAAAAAAATGTTTTTTTAGCTCAAAATTAGTACAATGCAATAATTAAAAAAAAATTGCCACCGAAGGTATACATAGCCTTATGCTGTCCATAAACTTCTATTATGACGGAATGTAAAATGGAATGCCTCTAAAGGTTTCCCTTTTGCATTCGGTCTTAAGAATTCCATTATTTTCTGATATAACCATGTTATAACAGAAAATAATAAAGTAAAGTTCGGGTCCCTATTGACTTTAATGGGGTTCGGGTTTGAGTTCGGGTCAAGTTCCGCCCCCGGACTCGAACTTTGACCTGAAGTTTGGCCGAACCCGGACTTCCACGGGTTCACTCATCCCTAGGTTAGCCCCATTGGGGATCCTCGGTTCAAATCAGACAAAATCTGGTCGGAGGTTCCGCATGGTCCCCTCTCCAATTTCCTCCCATGTGTGTATTGTGAATTTAGATTGTGAGTTGAGCCCTATTGGAGATTGGGGGTGATCATATCTGTACAGCAGTATGGAATATGTTTTCGATGCCAATAAGAGATCCTATTCCATATATGATAACCTACAACTGTCTTCCTTTGCCCATTAGATTGCTATCTCCGTGGCTTAGTTTTTGTTTTGTTTTTGCAATAGAGATGGAACAACCTATGATTGATTTATTATCTCGTTTACATATGTACATGTCTTTCAGGTTAAAGATGGACAAGGGCTTAAAAAAATGATCATCTTCAGTACCAGAGCCACGTAGGGTAAAATATGCCAGAGGATAAAGCGTTAACAGGGATCTTATTCTATCAGATAGCTAGCTCCTGGGGTTAGGAGATGGCGCTGTCTGCAAGGTATAATACACTTGGCTCGTCTAGCTGGCACAACGTATACTCTACTGCGTTTCCTGACGAGGAGTGATCATTCCAAGATTAATCTTTGGTGCAGGCACTGGCATGAATGGAGATATTTACCAATGCGTCCCAGCTGCATGAGTGATGCAATTCACAGAGAAGCGGGAGCTGCAGGGTGTTTTCCTGGACAAATCCAATGCTTTTGTTTACAGACCTTCTGCAGATCTGGATGGTTTGCCCCAATTAATGGCTTCACATCCCAGCAGATTATGGGTCCTGTTTACTTACAGTACAGTGGGCATGATTGGCCTGCATACTGTACCTCTGTTCGCCGCGCGTTTCATGACTTTTTCCTAACAAAAGGATATTTCCTTTCTTAGGATAAAATTATATAACAACCTTCTTTTTTTCCCCGAGTAAAGACGTTTTCCTCAGAGAGCAGTTGAAGCAGATGAACTTTGAGTTTTGCAGTGTGCACAGTTTGCGGGTCTCTCCCGGGACCACATATGTCACCTTTTGGGGTCACTTAGTTTTTGCTCCATTTCCACCAGACTGAAAGAACAGTGGATGTCATTTTCAGAATTTAGAGGATTCCTTAGCGGTTATCAGTCCCGTCCTGTAAAGGAAAAAGAGTGAATTATATGATAAGTAGCCAACTGCCTCTTTCACACTTGCGTTGTCCGGATCCGTCGTGTACTCCATTTGCCGGAAGTGCCCGCCGGATCCGTAACACCGCAAGTGAACTGAAAACATTTGAAGACGGATCCGTCTTCAAAATGCGTTCAGTGTTACTATGGCAGCCAGGACGCTATTAAAGTCCTGGCTGCCATAGTAGTAGTGGGGAGCGGGGGAGCAGTATACTTACAGTCCGTGCGGCTCCCGGGGTGCCCCAGAATGACGTCAGAGTGCCCCATGCGCATGGATGACGTGATCCATGCGATCACGTCATCCATGCGCGTGGGGCGCCCTGACGTCATTCTGGAGCACCCCGGGAGCCGCACGGACGGTAAGTATACTGCTCCCCCGCTCCCCACTACACTTTACCATGGCAAACAGGACTTTAGCAACCATGGTAACCATTCAGAAAAAGCTAAACGTCGGATCCGGTAATGCGCCGAAACGACTTTTAGCTTAAGGCCGGATCCGGATTAATGCCTTTCAATGGGCATTGATTCCGGATCCGACCTTGCGGCAAGTGTTCAGGATTTTTGACCGGAGCAAAAAGCGCAGCATGCTGCGGTATTTTCTCCGACCAAAAAACGTTCCGGTCCGGAACTGAAGGCATCCTGATGCATCCTGAACAGATTTCTCTCCATTCAGAATGCATGGGGATAATCCTGATCAGGATTCTTCCGGCATAGATCCCCGACGACGGAACTCTATGCCGGAAGAAAAGAACGCAAGTGTGAAAGAGCCCTAAGTCATTGACACAAATGAATACCTTCATTACGTCCAAAACATTGTATTCCTTGATGAATTGATTGATATTTTAAATGACATTCATATTTATTGGGGGTTAATTGTTTTTATTTTTTTCAATTAAGTAATTCATCAATGAATGAATTCATTCTTTGAAAAAAAATAATAATAATTTGCCTTTTGAAGCTCAAAAAAATGTGCATAAATGCCAGCTGTGCATGGTTAATTCATGGTACTTGTGGAATATTAAGCTAATGCAGTCAATCTCCTGTTCTGGAGCCTCACCAGAGAAGATAGTGGCTCTGGAGGACCCAGTCCCTCTGTACTTTACACAGAGAACCCAGTGATTTTTGGGAACAGTGTAATGCTTCACTTCACCTCTGGTGGTGCTGCAGGAAAACTGAAGACATGGAGCTTTCTTCACCAGCAGATTACAGCTGATTGCTGTCCGCATCCGTTGCTCCGTTCCGTAGTCTGCAAAAAAAATATAACCTGTCCTATTCTTGTCTATTTTGCGGACAAGAATAGGCAGTTATAGTAATGGCTGTCCGCGCCATTCCGCAAATTTCGGAACGCACACGGACACCATCCGTGTTTTGCGGATCCACAATTTAAGGACCACAAAACACACAACGGTCGTGTGCATGTAGCCCAACCCTTATCATCTCCAACATCTACTGTAGGATGTCAGGATACCCCCATACAACTTAGATGGTTGGCTTGGCAAGGGTTTGTCCAAAATTTAGTCTAATATGTTTTGCCAACTTTAGATTCAAGAAGCTGAAGACTCTGGATCAACAGTCTCATTGTCCAACGATATTAGGTCAGAAGGTACTTCTAAGAAAACACCTGGCCATATTCTAAGTAGGCTTCTGAGAAAAAAACTTAACAGGAGAACACATGGATAGTCATTTCTTTCCTTTTAATTCTCACCTTCTCTAAAGCCTCTCATTTTGCAAAATGTAAGTTAATCATCGACTGGTTTGCCACCATAACACGAAGACAACAAACCAGTCTGAATGGTTCTGCTTTGCAATGTGCCAGGAGCATTATATCAGGCCACCATTGGCCAAACAGTCGATACTGGCTGACCATTATGTAATCCCTATGGATGTCTTTGTTAAATGGATACACCAAGGAATTGTGATAAAACAAAAAGAATGTACCAATGTGCCAGTGATCAAATTACATATAATCATTGATGGCTTATTTATATATTTATACATGTATAACACATCCAACACATATTATTTATTAGCATATAATCAGACATAGTGGGCTTGTTACAAAACCCAATTCACATGTAGAGGGGAAAATCTGCATAGTAACAGATTTTCACTTTGTCAGCATGCCCTATATGTTGCAAATTCTCAGTGAACTTCCTGTGCACATGGACCCCAGCAAAATATGTAACAAAATTTTCAGTCGAAAAATCCGGTGCCTCTAAAAATAGGTATTATTTATACCCTATGTAGTATTTTGAGATGAGCAAATCGCCCAAAATTTGATTACGTTTTGATTTACCCAAATTGGTTGATCAATTCTATTTGAGACTAAATTGATTCTGCCCAAATTGAAAGTGCTCCAAGTGCTCCATATGACACTAGGACTTTATCATCTTTTCTATATTTTCTTTTATTAAAAGAGTTTTCGGGAAATTTCGTATTTGATGACCTAACCTCAGGATAGGCCAATCAATATGTGATTGGTGGGGGTCTGACTCCCGGCACCCCCACCAATCAACTGTTTGAGGAAGCCACGGCCTTCTCACACCTTACCAAGCCCAGCACTGTGAATTGTAAAGTGTCTGTGCTTGGTATTGGAGCTCAGCTCCTTTCGGCTTAATGGGACTGAGCTTCACCTAGGCCATATAACCGATGAACGTGACGTCACTGGCCTAGGAAGAGGCTGCAGCACTCACTGGAGTCACTCCACTGATCACATATCAATGACCTATTCCAAGGATAGTTCATCAATAATAAAAAAAAACTTTAATTTTCACTCTCTCCTACTCTCCCCAAAATTTGCCGAAATTTAATCAAAAATTTGTACAGAATTCAGCTGGAATCCCATTTGTTTAGAATTGATTCTCTCTTCTGTAGTAGTATTTCTTTGTAAGTAGAACAAGGCTCAGTTGATATATGACCCTATTGTGATCTGTGAATCTTTAAAGCGTACCTGAGTTTTATAAAAAAAAGTTTGCATAATGGCTGTGCTTCTTTGTACAATCATAACTGTGAAGGAGCACTTATGTTTGGGCTTCCCTAATGTCTCTTTTAGCTGTATTATTCCCTGTTTCAGCTGCACAGCTAGGTGCATTTCTCTCATATGCAAGAGGTCTCCTTTCTGTGAAATCTTCCTGTAGCACTGTACTGCTGTGACATCCTTTCCCTTAGTTCCCGCTATGTTTTTTTTTTAGCTCTGGAGCTCACAGAACAGATAAGGAGGGGGAGATCACACTTACAGACACAGAGGAGGCTCATTTGATGTTCAGAAGCTATGGAGAAGCACTTGTTTTATCAGGCTCACAATCTCGGCTAGCTCTGACACGCCCTCACTTCCTCTCAGCCGTCTTCTGTTACCAGGGTCAGATTTTGCATAACTACAGGCAGTGGACTGCAACTTAGGTGGAAGTGAGACCCCTAGTGGTCATGACTTGACATCTTTTTTTCAGGTGGATGCAGGCATATTTTTTAAAGATGTGATTTAGAAATGTGCTAGTTACATAATACTCAAATGAAATTGTGGGAAAGTACAGTGACTCTTTAAAATGTGATGGTTATTAACTTACCTACTATACTGTATAACCCCCATAGAGGTGCACTGGTCCTCTACCGTACCTCCATAAAGGCAAAACAAAGATTCCGTATGAATCTAAATGAAAAAACGTGCCGTGTCAGATGCCTTATATATGAAGGTGTACTGGCTGTTGCTTATAGCAAAGCATGTACTGCACAAGACAGAGGCTTTATGGCAGCACACGGAGGCTGTGCATCGCCTTACAGTGGACCATTACAATGCTACCCTGTACATGCACATGGATTTAATTGCATTCTTCACTTTCAGAACCTTGTCCTATGTAGATCAGAATTTCATGGACCAGTTTGTGTCTTTGACGTAGGGTCCAAGAGGAGTGATGTGCAGCAGGACTGCCGGGCAGCACACGCTATGGGTGCTGCTCCCAGGTTACCCAGATGGATATCAATGGCATGGCACATAACTGCAATGCAATTTTTACCCATTCTAATTGGTTGATAGATATGTGAAGGACATTTTTTCCAGTGCCCTATTTGCTTTTTCTACGCTCAGGAGCCTTGAAATAAGCAGTCAACGTCTTTGTCAATTTATTTTTCTCCTTCTCTAGTCACTCGGCAGTGAAGGGGTTGATGCATTATCCACCATATCCGCTGCCCCTTCACTTCCATCATCTCATCTCTCTGCTATGATAAAACTGCTTGCACGTAAACAAGGCTCTCTGTTCCCATCTTGGCTCATCAAGGACTGCGTTTCTATAGCCGGTTGGTTAATAAGGATGGGATATGGCTGTCACAGCACAGGGCATGCAGGAATCATGGCCCGCTGTCTGATTGATATATATTGATGTTACACTGAGGTCAGTACTTGATGAGCTGAAGGGTGAGAGATACCCAGGCGGCGCACCTCCATCCTCCGGCACTCAGGAAGCAGCCATTCTTTGCGGTCCGTTGAGAACCTCAAGTATGTCCCAGGTATAGAGGGGGAGCTCCTACACTAAACGGAAACCTTCTCCGCTCAGGATATTGATTTATGTGGAAGTATATCAGGTCAGACAATTGCACCTTATATTGTTTATAATGCACAACCTGGCTGCTTCAGAACCTCTTTGTCAATAGAAAAGTGGAACGGCTCGTCCATTATGGACTGATATGACATGCCTATTTCTGTAAAGTGCTTATTATGATTAGTGTTGAGCGAATCGAAGCATCCGAAGCGGAATTCGATCCGAAGTTTAGGAACAACTTGATTCGCTGCGAAGCCGAATCCGATTTTTTCAAAAATGGTGGCTGCACGTGTTACAAAGTGAAAGTAAAAATCCCGGTAATGTGATATGACCCATAACGCCATGCATCTAGCCAATCAGCAGACAGACATCCCCTGTGATGTCACAGCCCTATAAAAAGTCTCATCCCGCGCGGTCTCTGCCATTTCACTGTGAGCTGAGCATAAGGAGAGAAGTAACAAGTGCTAGTGACAGTGTTGCAGAAAGCTTTTAATTGTAGAATATTGGATAGGGAGACTGTAGGGACAGTACTGATGTTAGTTCATACATAGAATTACTGCTGTGCCTCAATAGTAAAGGGCAGTCTAAAATATCGCCGTCTGCATCTTGTTTTACTGATGACACACTTGCAGTTAATCTCCTATTTTATATGCAGAATTAATGTACCTCAGTATTAAAGGGCGGTCTAATATATCGCCGTCTGCATCTTGTTCAACTGCTGACACATTCACAGTTAATCTCTTATTTTATATATAGAATTTATTTTACAGTGACAACTTTTAACCCCCTAGGGGGACTATAACCTGAGAGCTTTTGATCCCTTGTCCTAGTCACCCTGCTCGCCATTCCCCATCATTGCGGCCGGTTGTCTGCTGTATGATACAGATTGCACCCGCCGCTTATGAAGCAAGCTCAATGCAGCAGCCCACTCCATACTTTCCCTCAACCACTGTGAAGGACGGCTATGCCGGATTTATAGCGATTCAAAATTCACAAATTCTAGAATTCGTGATCTCCAGTCATTATTTTCGCAATTGCGCAAATCGGCACTAATGATGCGCATATTTTTTTCGCAATACGCGCAACTTCCCATTTTATCAGGTCTGAGTAGATATTACTGATTGGTGCACTAAGTATTGTTGTGACATCACAGCACTGTGTCTGTAGCATGTATGTATGGACAGCAGAGAAACAGTAATTCCTATCACACTACCTAACACCCTGCACTGGAACCTATCAGCTCCACTATATCAGGATATAACCTACACTGACTATCTCCCACTAACTCTCTGTATTATATATATGAGCTATCTAACTAATGTAATTGGATAAGGAATAGGATCCAGATGAAAACACAGAGCACAGCAATGACCCTGCTCTCTCTCAGAACTCCATAAAACTACAGAAAATGGCTGCTGGGGAGGTTCTTATATAGTAAGGGGTAGGCAACTTTCCTATTGGTTGCTAGGGATGTTACTAAGCTCTGACAAAGACATTGCAGCCTTCTCATTGGCCCTCAAGCAAGAAGGGAGGTTACTGATTAAAAAAATCTAGAATATTCGCGATTACGAATATATAGCACTATATTCTACATCTTCGCGAATTCTCAAAGTGCTGATATTCGCAATAAAAATTTGCGATTAGAATATTCGCAATCAACACTAATTAGAATTTATCAGTGCCGCTATAGTGTGTGGTCTACCGCATTACCCGTAGATTGCAGAGACAACCAGACATGAATCTCCCCATCAATCACTGCATATCTTCTAGAACACACACAGGACAGCCATGTACAGTAATCAGGGGAGGCCCATAGACCCTACAGGTAAATTTCCCAGTGGGCCTCAGGAGGTCGTCCAAGGCCTCCTTGTGGCCGCTGGCCGGGTACATCTGAAACCCCCAGCATTAATAATGAAAGCGACGGAATGGGGCGCAGCCATAATGTAGTGCGAATTGACTTGGGGGGAAGACCGTAGGACAGTAAGGGGTTAATGTTGTGGGGTAGGGGTGGGCCTAAGGAAGGAAGGGGAGGACGTGCAGTTTGGCGGGCAGTATATGTAGGCCGGAGGTGGGGCGTCAGTCAGTGGCTGGCATAGTGAAGCGCGTTTGCAGGACCAAGATGTCGTCGCTGGAAGAGTTATTGGAGGCGGTTAGGGCGGCTGTACAGGTACATGGTGCGGCCCGTTTACAAGAGACCATGCAGTCGGTCCTGAACCCCCCGTCTGCGACTGGTGAGGCGGTGCGTTCTGGCCGGGCTAGGCGTTCAGTTCCCCCTGAGCGCCTGAGCCCTGAGACGACTCCGAGACTGCGTCGGCGAATGAGGAGCCCCATTAGGAACCCTCCGCTGCAGCCTGCGATGCCTGTGGCTGAGCCGGCTCGCAGACGCAGCGGGAGGACGGCGAGGAGTGAGAGCAGGACGACGGGAGAGGGACGGTCTGGTGCGGGTCCCGTCTCCCGGCCGACGAGAGGAAGAAGGCAGGCGCGTGCGGCTGTCTCCCCGCGAGAGGCGGTGCGGGAGAGACGAGTCGGGTCTGAATTACCTGCAGGCGGCGGCGGTGTGGCTGCGGCCGGGTCGCTCCACGGCCTGGGCCTCTTGGATGTCGGGGTGAGGAGTTGTCCTGCGTCGCGGTCAGGCTCTGCTGATCGGCGACGTCATCAGGGAGGGCCTGAGGCGCAGAGCCATGATGCTGGGAGAAGAAGCGCGTCGCGACCCCTGGTGGTGGGTCGGCGGCATAGCGCCTGTTCAAGGGATGCGGTAGAGGATGAGCCCCCGGAACGGCTGCATGGGACCGCGGCTCACAGTGCTGGTGCTGTGGAGCCAGCTTCACTGGGAGTCGCCGGGATGAGAGGCGTGCGGCCTGGATTGAGGGCCTCTTCTTCACAAGGGGCTGCGGATGTTGGCCCTTTGCAACAGGAGTCAGAGGAGGAGTCGTTCCAGTTGGAGGAAGGCGAAGTTGATCCGGGAGAAGAGTCTGCGGCTGGCGGTATGGACGACGCTGGGCCATCTGGAGGTGACGTCTCGTGCGTGGTATCAGAAGGGAGGTCTGCGGCTGCCGGCGACACCGCCCGGGGACGGCCAGGTGAGAGAGCGGCGTGTCAAATGCATGTTGGGGGGGTCGGGAATTCAGGGTCACATAGTGGGGGGGGTTCTGAAGCTTTGGTGAGGGATGTATTATCGGGTATGCTTGCTTTGTTATCACGGTTAGGCCCGGGTGCAGTGGGGAATCCGGCGGCTGTGTGGTCTCCTGCGGCTGATTTGGCGGTGGTCCCAGGGGCGGCGCAGGGTTTACTGAGTGTGAGTGGGGGTGCGGTGGCCGGTGGCCAGGCCTGTGGTTCTGGGCGGGTAGCTGGGGAAAAAGGTGATGTGGTTGATGGTGTTAGGTTGGCGGATTCAGCAAAGGGTGAGATTTATGTATGTTTTGAGGGGCCGCTGGGGGCTCATTTGAAGCCGGAGGTCAGGGAGAAGATATAGAAGGATGAATATGTGGAGATCTTCTCTATGCTCCCTTTGGAGAAATTTAATTTGGATAGGGGTAAGCTGGATGAGAGTAAGAAGGAGGAGGAAGAAAGGAGGAGGTTTAGGTTGATTCCGCGTACTTTTCAGAATTGGTTGCAGGCTTTTGCAATTTTGGCCAGCGTCATTGGGGAAAGGACGCCAGAGCACTGCTCGGCTCTTTTCTGCTATATGGATGCTATTGGGGAGGCTCATCGGACGTATGGGGGTGTGGCTTGGCTTAGGTATGACGAGCAGTTCCGGCAGCGGAAGGCGGTCAGGCCTAGCATTCGTTGGGACCATAAGGATATTGGTCTGTGGATGCGTTTGATGGCAGCACCTCGGGGTGGAGGGTCTCAGCCCTTTCGTGGAGCGGCCGGGGGTGCCTCGGCTGCGGAGTCTCAGGTTGGGGGAAAAAAGGGTTATTGCTGGCAATTCAATGAAGGCCATTGCCGGTTCTTGTCCGATTGCAGGTTTAAGCATGAGTGCTCCGGTTGCGGAGGTTCCCATAGCCTGTCCCGGTGTTTCCGGAGGGGGAAAGGTAAGGGATCCGAGGTTATGCAAAAGAGGGGTGACACCGGTGAGGGTGGAAGAGATGGAGCCGTATTTAAGGATGTACCCAAATAGGGAGGCGGCTCGGTTGTTGTTTGAGGGGTTTACCGCGGGGTTTATTATCCCGTGTAGTTTGGTGGGGACGCGGGTTGCTTCCCGGAATTTGATTTCAGCTTTGCGCTACCCGGATGTGGTGAGGGATAAAATTGTGAAGGAGGTTGCGGCTGGCAGAGTTGTAGGCCCCTTTTCAGAGTGTCCTTTGCCGGAGTTATGGGTATCCCCATTGGGCTTGGTTCCTAAGAAGGAGCCCAATAAGTTCAGGCTCATTCATCATTTGTCCTATCCGCTGGGTGGGTCTGTGAATGATGGGATAGCGGACGAGTTATGCTCAGTGTCATACACGTCTTTTGATGAGGCAGTGCGGTGGGTGCGGCGTTTCGGGCAGGGCGCCCTGCTTGCTAAGACTGATATTGAGGCTGCGTTTCGGTTGTTGCCCATTCACCCTGACAGTTTGCACTTGCTTGGTTTTAAGTGGGATGGTTGTTTTTATGTTGATTGTTGTTTGCCGATGGGGTGCGCGATCTCGTGCTCCTTGTTTGAGGCGTTTAGTTGTTTTTTAGAATGGGTGGTGAAACAGGAGGCGGGATGGAGCTCGGTTTTGCACTACCTGGATGATTTTTTGTTTCTTGGTCCGGCTGGATCTAGGGTGTGCGCAGTGCTGCTGCATACAATGGAGAGGGTTGCGGCGCGTTTCGGAATCCCGTTGGCTGCGGATAAGACGGAAGGCCCTGCCACGGTCATTAAGTTCTTAGGTATTGAGATTGACAGTTTGGCTATGGAGTGTCGTTTGCCTGAGGATAAGGTGCGTGATCTCTTGCAGGAGGTCGTGTTTCTGAGGAAGGCTAGGAAGGTGCAACTTAAGCGGGTTCAATCAGTTTTGGGAAAGTTGAATTTTGCTTGTCGCATCTTACCAATGGGGCGGGTCTTTTGCCGTCGCTTGGCGTTAGCCACTGCGGGCATTACTGCGCCTTTTCATTATTTACGGTTGCCAGGGGCTGTGAAGGATGATTTGGTGGTGTGGGAGAATTTTTTGTTGGAGTATAATGGTAGGTCGGTGTGGATGGAAGCGGTGGTTAGCAATGTGGATTTGGAGTTGTTTTCGGATGCGTCTGGTTCTTGTGGTTATGGAGTATTTTGTAGGGGACAATGGAGTGCAGGTGGTTGGCCGGCGGAATGGAGGCAGGCTGGATTACTTTCAAACTTGGTGTTGTTGGAACTTTTTCCTATTGTCTTGGCCACTGAGTTGTGGGGGGACTGGCTGAGGAATCGGCGGGTGCGTTTTTACTGCGATAACATGGGAGTTGTGCAGGCAATTAATAGTCAGTCGGCTAATTCACCGCCTGTGTTGAATTTGCTGAGGTACTTGGTGCTGAGGGGTTTGCGATTGAATGCTTGTTTTGTGGCGGAGCATGTCCCAGGAGTGGATAACTCATTGGCTGATTCCCTTTCTCGTTTTCAGTGGGAGCGTTTCCGCGGCTTGGCGCCGGGTGCCGAAATTCGGGGGTTGCCCTGTCCTCAGTGGCTCTGGAGCGTGGCCTTGGGGTGTCAGCGGGCCTGATTAGGCGGTCACTTAGTAACGGTACGTGGGCTGCTTATTCTTCTGTGTGGTCTTTGTGGGAGGAATTGATTGAGCAAGTTGGGGGTTGTAGCTCGCTGGACGATTTTCGAACGTTATTGGTTTTCTGGTTAGGAACGTTTTATGCAGCAGGTTTATCTTTTTCAGTGGCGTCAAAGAGGTTAGCGGCTGTCGCCTTTTGGTTGCGGTTGCGAGGTATGGCCGATGTGTCTAAGTGTTTTATGGTACGGCAGGCGTTGAAGGGATACCGCCGTTGCGGGGTACGGAGGGACAATCGCAGGCCGGTTTCATTTGCGGTGTTGCAGAAGTTATGGTCAGAGGCGGGATCGGTGTGTATGTCGGCATATGAAGTGTGTTTGTTTAGGGCGGCTTTTTCTCTGGCATTTTTTGGAGCGTTTCGCATCTCGGAGTTGGTGGCAGCGAGTCGCACGAGCACTGGGGGTTTGTTATGGGAAGATGTTGGTTTGGTGGATGGTGTTTTGCGGTGTTGCATTCGCAGGTCTAAGACGGACCAGGAGGGTAGAGGGGTTGTTCTATGGCTGAGGCCGTTGGTAGGGTCTGTGCTTTGTCCTGTGCGTTGTATGGAGGATTTTTGGGAGGTGCGGCCGAGTGGGAAGGGGACGTTGTTGATTCATCAGGATGGGTCTCGGTTGTCTCGTTTCCAATTTGTCGCTGTTTTCAGGAAGTGCTTGGTGGCTGCTGGTTTGCCCGCTATGGAATACGCTTCTCATTCTTTTCGGATAGGTGCCGCGACAGAGGCGGCTAGGTGGGGCCTAGGTGAGGAGGTCATTCGGCGAATAGGTCGTTGGGAGTCGGATTGTTTTCGGTCATATATCCGGCCCCATTTGCTGTGAATGGCTGGTGAGGGCTTTGAGGTGGGGAAGTTGTTAAAGTATCTGACAATCTTGGATGTGTTGTAATTGTGTTTGTTTTGTTGCAGGGTCGGCTCCTTGTTTGACTTGGATTTTTGGGCATTCGTATGTTCATTGGGGTGCCTTGCGAGCGGACGTCAGGCGGAACGGACGACAGTTGGGTTTTTCGGCGGAGGACATGCGGATTAGGTGGATTGGTTTGCGGGGGCTTCTTTGGGGGAGAGTCTTGCCGGAGATCTATTTGAATGTACAGTTGGATCGGCCGCCGGACGTGTTGGTTCTTCATGTCGGCGGGAATGATTTGGGGGTACGTCGGTCCCGGGATGTGATCCGGGATATTAAGTTGGATGTGTTGCGTTTGCTGGCGGATTTTCCTGAGATTTTGCTGGTTTGGTCGGAGGTGGTGGCGAGAAGTAGTTGGAGGTTCGCCAGGTCGGTTGAGCGGATCAATAAGGCGCGGGCGAAATTGAACAAGGAGGTGGGGCGCTTTGTTCGCAGGCAAGGTGGTATAGTGGTGCGCCATCGGGAATTGGAGGCGGCGTCGCCTCAGTTCTTGAGAGCGGATGGTGTGCACCTTAATGATGTCGGCATTGACATGTGGGCTTTGAGCATTCAGGAGGGTTTGGAGACGGCCCTGAGGGTTTGGCGGGACGCCCACAGGTGAGGTGTCACCGGTGGTCTTCTCGTGGCTGATTGTTAGGGGATCCTGGGGGAGCGATTCAATGGTTAAGAGATGCGGGACATGTTGGAGCCTGCATCTCATGTGGTTTCTGAATGCCGAGGATGGGGGCTCCTGTCTGGGCTAAAAGGCCTACAGGAGGAGATACTTGGTTACTTCAAGCAGTTGGTGCTCTTGGGTCGGTGAGTGCGGCCGAGGGTAAGCTTGAAGTACAAGGTGAGACGGTTAAGGAAGATGGTGCTGGTTTGGGTTGCCCTCCAGGATCCTTTTGTTACTGTGCAGTGGGTCATAACATTGAAGGTTGTGTTAATGTGTCGGTTGTTATTATTATTGTCATTATTGTCGTGATTATTTATTTATTATTATTATATGTGAATAATAAAGTTCGGCCATCACGGTCAATTTCTCCAATCAAGTCGGTGTCGGTGTGGTTTATTGAAGGGCAGGTTAGTGGTACGGACGGAGGAGATTCTTCCATCCTATTAAGTCATGAAAGCGACGGAATGGGGCGCAGCCATAATGTAGTGCGAATTGACTTGGGGGGAAGACCGTAGGACAGTAAGGGGTTAATGTTGTGGGGTAGGGGTGGGCCTAAGGAAGGAAGGGGAGGACGTGCAGTTTGGCGGGCAGTATATGTAGGCCGGAGGTGGGGCGTCAGTCAGTGGCTGGCATAGTGAAGCGCGTTTCCCACCCTCCCACCCTATTTTAGGTGGTTAGTGGATGGCGTCTGGTGGGGCTGATTGTTAGGGGATCCTGGGGGAGCGATTCAATGGTTAAGAGATGCGGGACATGTTGGAGCCTGCATCTCATGTGGTTTCTGAATGCCGAGGATGGGGGCTCCTGTCTGGGCTAAAAGGCCTACAGGAGGAGATACTTGGTTACTTCAAGCAGTTGGTGCTCTTGGGTCAGTGAGTGCGGCCGAGGGTAAGCTTGAAGTACAAGGTGAGACGGTTAAGGAAGATGGTGCTGGTTTGGGTTGCCCTCCAGGATCCTTTTGTTACTGTGCAGTGGGTCATAACATTGAAGGTTGTGTTAATGTGTCGGTTGTTATTATTATTGTCATTATTGTCGTGATTATTTATTTATTATTATTATATGTGAATAATAAAGTTCGGCCATCACGGTCAATTTCTCCAATCAAGTCGGTGTCGGTGTGGTTTATTGAAGGGCAGGTTAGTGGTACGGACGGAGGAGATTCTTCCATCCTATTAAGTCAATGCTAGGAACATCGAGCATGTATGGATCTGGCCAACCGCTGCAGGTGCCCTCCTCAGGGCTTACCATTGTGTTTACTGCCCTAGGGTTATTAAATATAGTTCATATCTATAAGCAGAGGACCTTTAAATGTATATGTATATATGTTTTATTTACCTATTTATGTTTATTTGCTTTTTGGTTGATTTTCTATATAAGTTCTGTATACTTTGATATATTTGTAATTTACAGGCCGTGAACAAGGTCCGGGAGGACCGAAACGTTGGCCCAAATTAAACTGATAACCATTAGTGGCTCAAATAAATCTTCAAATTTCATTCTACAATTCCTGAGTGCTGTGAATTGATTTATATAATTATTGGGACATCATCCCATCACAGAGCACGAAGTGATAATAGGAAAAGTGGAGTGCCAGCCATCCCTCTTGTATACTCCTCAGGACGGTGACTGAAGGGGGCAGTATGTTGTGCTGCACTGTGGTATCTGGTTCTGCTGGGGCAGTATGTTGTGCTGCACTGTGGTATTTGGTTCTGCTGGGGCAGTATGTTGTGCTGCACTGTGGTATCTGGTTCTGCTGGGGCAGTATGTTGTGCTGCACTGTGGTATCTGGTTCTGCTGGGGCAGTATATTGTGCTGCACTGTGGTATTTGGTTCTGCTGGGGCAGTATGTTGTGGTGCACTGTGGTATCTGGTTCTGCTGGGGCAGTATGTTGTACTGCACTGTGGTATTTGGTTCTGCTGGGGCAGTATGTTGTGCTGCACTGTGGTATTTGGTTCTGCTGGGGCAGTATGTTGTGCTGCACTGTGGTATCTGGTTCTGCTGGGGCAGTATATTGTGCTGCACTGTGGTATTTGGTTCTGCTGGGGCAGTATATTGTGCTGCACTGTGGTATCTGGTTCTGCTGGGGCAGTATGTTGTGCTGCACTGTGGAATCTGGTTCTGCTGGGGCAGTATGTTGTGCTGCACTGTGGTATCTGGTTCTGCTGGGGCAGTATGTTGTGGTGCACTGTGGTATCTGGTTCTGCTGGGGCAGTATGTTGTGCTGCACTGTGGTATCTGGTTCTGCTGGGGCAGTATGTTGTGGTGCACTGTGGTATCTGGTTCTGCTGGGGCAGTATATTGTGCTGCACTGTGGTATTTGGTTCTGCTGGGGCAGTATGTTGTGGTGCACTGTGGTATCTGGTTCTGCTGGGGCAGTATGTTGTACTGCACTGTGGTATTTGGTTCTGCTGGGGCAGTATGTTGTGCTGCACTGTGGTATTTGGTTCTGCTGGGGCAGTATATTGTGCTGCACTGTGGTATCTGGTTCTGCTGGGGCAGTATATTGTGCTGCACTGTGGTATCTGGTTCTGCTGGGGCAGTATATTGTGCTGCACTGCGGAATTTGTTTCTGCTAGGGCAGCATTTTGGGCTGAATTGTGGCATCTGGTTCTGCTGGGGCGGTTGTCCCTGCCTACTTGTGTTGCCCTTCTGTCAATTTGGACTCCCTATGGCCATGATTCTGCAGAGGGGGTAGTGCAATGTGTGGGGGAAGGGTGTGCAATTAGGTCACCGCTCTCTACTGTCGCTCAGTGGGACCTTAGTAAAGGGGAACAGTAGGTGCCAGAGCAAATTAGACACTTTTTACACACAGAACAAACATAGACCACATGCTATAGTGTTAGTCGCACCGGACTGTTATTAAGGTCCCACCATATGATGCTTATCCTGGCTGAGACATGTACAGATGTAGCAAGGGATAACTTTAGTGTGCACAGTTGCAGCAAACTTTAAATTGTCACTTAACACAACAAATGCCACTGAAAGTCATTTTAGGGTGCTCGACGGCAAAGGGATCCATATGGAGATGCTGCATCCGGCCTGCGCAGTGTACATATAGCTCATATAGCTTTTATATGCAGGAGTGGATTCAAAACTAGGAGATATCACATCTGTCCTTAAAGGGTTTCGACCACCAGAAATAACGTTATGTAGCTGACTGACATTAGCACATCGCTAATGTCAGCACTACATTACAGTATGTTTTTGACATTTCTCCCTGCAGCCGTTTTGGTAAAATAAGCACTTTTATTATATGCTAATGAGCCTCTAGGTGCTATGTGGGCGTAGAATCAGCACCTAGAGGCTCCGTCTACTCACCCTTTATCCCGCCCAGGTCCCCTGTTCTGCCCGCCCCGCTCCTCTTTATTGATGTGACGGTTCGCAGCATCGTTGACGAAATCCCGCGCCTGCGCCATTCACTTCTGCATTTGGCGCAGGCGCAGTGAGTGAATGATGCGCTCCTGGTGCCGGATTCCTCACTGCACCTGCGCCGACTACGTCACAGTGAGGAAGCCGGCACCAGGAGAGCGGCCTTCACTCACTGCGCCTGCGCTGAAGACAGAAGTGAACGGTGCAGGCGCGGGATTTCGTCAACGATGCTGCGAACCGTGACATCATTTAAGAGGAGCTGGGCGGGCAGAACAGGGGACCTGGGCGGGATAATGGGTGAGTAGACCGAGCCTCTAGGTGCTGATTTTACTTCCACATAGCACCTAGAGGCTCATTAGCATATTATAAAAGTGCTTATTTTACAAAAACGGCTGCAGGGAGAAATGTTAAAAACATACTGTTATGTAGTGCTGACATTAGCGCATCGCTTTTAGTGTCGCACCTGTACATGATATTTGTGTGATATACAGTGCCTTGCAAAAGTATTCACCCCCTTGACTTTTTCCGTGTTTTGGTGCCTCACAACCTGGAATTAACATGGATTGCTTGAGGATTTGCATCATTTAATTTACAGAACATGCCCACAACTTTGAAGATGTTTTTTTGGTGAGTTTTGGTGGGCGGCCGTCTCTTGGCAGGTTTGCTGTTGTGCCATGTTCTTTCCATTTGGTTATGATAGATTTGATGGTGCTCCTGGGGATCATCAAAGATTTGGATATGTTTTTATAACCTAACCCTGACTTGTACTTCTCAACAACATTGTCCCTTACTTGTTTGGAGAGTTCCTCGGTCTTCATGGCAGTGTTTGGTTAGTGATGCCTCTTGCTTAGGTGTTGCAGCCTCTGGTGCCTTTCAAAAAAAGGTGTGTATACGTAATGACAGATGATGTGACACTTAGATTGCACACAGGTGGACATCATTTCACTAATTATGTGACTTCCGAAGGTAATTGGCTGTGCCAGAGCTTTTTATGGGCTTCCAAACACAAGGAGTGAATACATACGCACATGCCAATTTTCTGTTTTCTATTTCTAAACAATAGTTTTATTTATATATTTTTCTCATTTCACTTCACCAACTTAGACTATTGTGTTCTGATCCGTCACATAAAATTTATATGAACAAAACATTGAAATTAAGGCAGCAATGTAACAAAATACGAAAATAGTCAAGGGGGTGAATACTTTTGCAAGGCACTGTGACAAGTACAGGTATGGCCTGGCATTTTGCCATGATTCACATGAAGATCTGCTGTTGGACCAAACTGTGTATGGTCAGCCTAGTCTACATTTCTCAAACCAGCACCTGGAGCTGAATACTTGTGTAATTGCATGTAATCAAAAATGTGGTGTAGCCATTGAGTTATTTCATAAAATTCATCTGTACAGCGCCACCTGCTGTTTTTTCTTTTCTCCTGTCCACCTTGCTGAGATGGACACACATGCTCAGTTCCATCTTTTAGCTGCCACTAGCCTAATCTTCTGTTAATAGCAGTGATAGGGAGAAAACGGACATGTATCTGACAATGAAACCGCCTCCCGAGAAAGGACACATCCTCCTGAAATGCCAGCTTGATATAAATCCTGCAGAGCAATGAATGTGGAGATCTCTGGATCCATGTGAGGTACAGGGCTGGTTCTAGCTTTATTCAAAAAATATTGTCATGTACTATATGATGTCTGATTTTCATTTTTTTACATCAATCATAAGATAATCCCCTTTAAAAATGTACTTCATTTGTTTATTTAAGGTGTTAATTGTCAATTTAGTGATTTCTGTGAATTATATTTCATACCTTCATGTCACAGCAAAGCCGTCATATCCAGGCGTGATTGTTACAGATGGTCTCTACCTCCCATCCTCCCTAATTACGATGGTGTGAATATCGATCAATGAATTAATAGACAATTAGTTATCGCGTTCTGCGAGGAGCGATACACTGCAGGCTCTCCTCATTAACCAGTCGCCGGCAGCTAGGCACGATACACCACATACGGCATCATTTTCTGATGCTGCCAGGAATAAGATGAGAAACACGTCATAGATAGCATTGCATTATAGCAACATGTGCATTATTACAACAATGTATAAGTAGATAGTGGGCTTCTTAACAACAAGGCGCCGGATGCCTTAAAAAAGCCTTACTGCAAGATACTACCTGCTGCTGAAACCATCGGAAAGCTTCTCCTTCTTCAATATTTTGTTTCCTTATTATTTTTTTAAACCTGAGGCTTTAAAAGGGTTGGTGTGCAGGTGTTCTTTAAACTTTCGGCCCTGAAATAAGCCAGAGGGTTTCTTTAAACCTCAGATTTAGATGAAGAACCTCTTTAAGGAGATTGAGCATGTTTGCCAACCTCCCCCTTCTGGGCAGACCTGTTGCGGGAAGCATATGGCTACTTTCACATCTACGCTTTTCTTTTCCGGTATTGAGATCTCTGGAGGAAAACTGAACTGAATGGAATGCACCAGAATGCATTGTGTTCCGTTTGGCTGCGTTCCTATACAAGCAGCGTTCTTGAGTGCATCATGGGATGCAGAACAAGATCCGGCATCAAAAACCTTTTCTTAGACGCAAACAAAGTCCTGCATACGGATCTCAGACAGAAATGGCTCAAACGGATGACAACTGATGCAACAGGATCCATTTATTTCTCTCACTCTCCTTCTGACGTTGATGTCAATGCACCCTAAACTTGGTAGTAGGGAAGCGTATGCCCTATAGTGGTACTTGGGTGTAGGGTTTGCTCTATGCATGTTGGCTGGCTTGCAGGTACAATTGTTACAGATGTGTCCTTTCTTACCTGACATCTTTGCTTCACATATCCCAAGATTAGTGGCACGAGATGACCACCTTTGTAAAAAAAAGAAAAAAAAGAAACACATTTGTGTACGGCTAGATGCACACGACCGTATGTGTTTTGTGGTCCGCAAAAAAAAACGGATGACGTCTGTATGGCATCCGTTTGTTTTTTTGCGGATACATTGTAACAATGCCTATCCTTGTCCGCACAATGGGGCTGCGGAACGGAGCAACGGATGCGGACAGCTCACGGAGTGCTGTCCACATCTTTTGCGCCCCATTGAAGTGAATGGGTACGCACCCAAGCCGCAAAAAAATACGGAACCAAACCATGTTCGTGTGCATGTAGCCTTAGGCCTCATGCACACGACCATTGTTTTATTCCGTGTCCGTTGTTCCGTTTTTCGTGATTTTCTGCAGACCCATTGACTTTGTTATGTTATGTTATGTTACTAAGTCCTTGTATAGCGCTCTAGAGGAACTCAATCCGATCGAAGCGCTTGTGGACGGCTATATTTGTGAGCCCCTACGTCATCCTACACAAATAGCCAGGTCTTAACCAGCTTCCTAAATTCCAGGTAATCTGATGTTGTTCTGATATGTTCTGGGAGGGAGTTCCAGATCTTGGGGGCTAATGCTGAGAAACGTCTGTCCCCCCTTGTCTTGAGGCGGGTTCTTGGCACCGACAGAAGGGAGGCTGAGGTGGATCTCAGTTCTCTAGGAGGATGGTAACGTGTTATCTTTTTTTGCAGATAGATGGGGCCTGTTTTGTGGAGGGCTTTGTGTGTTAAGCAGCACAGCTTAAACTGCACTCTCTCTTTCACTGGGAGCCAGTGGAGTTCCCTGCGTGCTTTTGTAACAGAGTCTGTCCAGTCTAGTTTCTTGATGAGCCGGATCGCTCTGTTTTGACAGAGTTGCAGAGCTCTCAGATCTTTCTCTGGTAGCCCCGCATACATTGCATTGCCGTAGTCCAGGTGGGAGTTGACTAGCGCTCCCACCACGACCTGTCTGCATGTGTTGGGGAGAAACGGTAGGGCTTTTTTTAGAAGGAATAGGGCGAAGTTTGCTTTCCGTATTACTTCTTTAATCTGGGGACGGAGGCTCATTTCTTGATCCAAAATTATCCCCAGACTCAATGGGTCCGTTGAAAACTCGGCTAATGCACCGTTTGTCATCCGCGTCCGTGATCCGTGGTTCCAAAAAATATAACCTGTTCTATTTTTTTCACGGAAAATGGTTCGCGGACCCATTCAAGTCAATGGGACTGTGAAAAAACACGGAGGCACACAAGTTTGTCCTCCGCGTCCGCCCATCCGCGTCCGTTTTTTTCCTATCATTTGCATGGCAAACTTGACTTAGACTTTTTTTTTACTTTCCTTCATGTCTGGTGGTCCTCCAAAAATAAAGGAAGACACACGGAAACAAAAACGGAAGCAGATCACGGAACAACGGAACCCCATTTTGCAGAACGGAACACAACGGTCGTGTGCATGAGGCCTTACTCTGTCAGCCATTATTTATGCTATATGTGTCTGCATGATCATATATGGAATTTGTATTGTGAGAAATTGGATATTTGCTACTAGGCGCACACAGGTTCATGAGTTGGAGGTGGGTTTCATTCATCGTAGAGCTCCAAGGAGGGTCCCATGGTCTACAACTCTCTTCTCGTCAGTTTTGATGAAATCAGAACAACTTACACCATCCTTATGCGACTCATCTCAAATGGACACGGATTATGATAAGGTAATAAAAAAACGGATGCCTGTTTTTATTTGACAATATCTAATTTCCCCTGAGGTGAAATGGAAGTCTACAGAAATATTCCACACTATAACGATGGAGAATGTGGGTGAAAATTGCTTGTCGCCACCCGACTCGCAGCTTTCTTGTTCTCTGAGTGGATCTCACCACTTTCTTTTAAATAGAGCAGTTTATAGTGAGATGCTGCTAATGTACATATAATACAATACGCTGCTTAAACCATTCAATTATACACACAGGGGCTGTGTTGCAGTCATCAGCCATTCTTTCAGAAGCAAGCCAGTAAATTGCGGTGGCAAGTACTAGAGAGCGGCAAAAAAAGAAATAAATAAAACCTTCCATTTACTGAGAATCTGTCTTCATAAGACGCTTGTGTTAATGATGTTTACTTAAAGATTTTCCTCGTTTCTTCTTCTGATGCAGCGTCTTAACTGACTGTTCTGCGTTTTATAGGTTTATTATGCAGCAATGTAAAGATCCTTAGTTCCTCTGGGAAAATAATAGTTGTCTTTTGTTATGAAAGAGATTTCTCGGTATAAATTTAATGAACGCTAAGTCTTATTTTTTAAGAATTACATAATGACTTCTATAAAATATGGTATGTGATGAACAGCTGAACAGTAAGTTGAAGAACAAGATCTTGCATTCATGTGAAAGGATGGACATAGAGACGAAGGAGTTTATGATGAAGACTGGGTCTGGTCAATTTATGGTGATGCTCAAAATTAGAGTCGTGTTTGATTCCAGTAAATCTGTCAACAAATTCGATGAGAGTCTGCATAAATTCTACCCAAATCGAATGGCCGGAAATGTGTGTATGACATCCTGGGGGGTCTACCAGGACTCAGTTATCTTGTCTTATTTTCTGCAAAATATTCTTTTCTTCTCTCTCTGTCTCAAAAAATTCACCAAAAATTAAGATCCAACTCAAATTTTTACAAAATTACGGTTTAATCCAATTATTTTCAAATCAGCTTGCTAGTTTTTAAACAAACCCTTCATTTAGGGAATGGAGGACTTGGTTCAACTGCGTGACCTCTTAGTTTCCATCTGGTGAGAAGGCTGACATTACCTTAGTCTAGTTCCTACTAGTACCTACATGTCTACTAATATTTTGGTGAACATGTTCATAACACCAATGTGGATTGGCGATGTTGCCAACCTTTTCTGGAACCCTCACCTCTACTCACCAACTCCACCCCTCCAGAATTTTTGGTACATATTGTGTGGTTGAATCTCAGCCTGAAGGAACGTTGAAAATAATAAAGATTTTATTAGAATCTGTGAAAAGGGGTAATAGATAAAATCAGGCATACAGGGAATCAGAGATGCTGAGAGGGATAGGGTACATAACCATCCGACACTCTGAAGGCCTGACTAGTAACCTGTTGCTGGCTATCACTCAGTGTTGGGACACACTGATGTAAGTGTAGCCTGTAGCAACCAGGTAATAGTATCGCTACACTCAGATCAGGGACTGACGATGCAGATCTAATCCACTTTACATCTGTCCTAATGCTCTTTGTGTTGAGCCATAGGGTGGATGGTCTGCACAGTTCAAACAGCTACAATGGGTCCTGGTGCCCCCTGTTAACGCTGCCCTGTTGAGTGAGCGGTATGTGACGCTTCAAATCGCTCAAGTCTGGACGGCCAGTGTAGGTGCAGATTCACTTGTAAAGACTGCCCTGCCTATTGAGCGAAAAGTAACACTGTGTCATCAGGAGCGATACATAATTCATAATAGTATCAGATGCGAATGAAGCTGCCGCACTGTAGCGTGCATACATCGGCGCTGTGATGGCCGCGTGCGGCCAAACACACGCCAAATATAAATAATCTAACACCCGCCCCCAGGAGGTGTGTGCCAGCGTAAGCCACCAATTAGAGTCATCTGACACGCTCTCTGTCGCGGCCGCCGCGAAATCGAGCGTGATACATCCTGGGGGAGGAGCGCTAGTGCGCTCGAACATATGGGGGAACAATCATAGGCGGTCTATAATATCGAGTGACACCGCTGTAAGTGGCTAATCAGGATATATAAAGGAGGCCTACGTGAAGGAAACAGCGCAATGTAACAGTCGAATTAACCATTACACTGCCAAACAAAATGGAGAAAGCAACTAGCATGGAGTAGACCAACCCATATATAAAACATGGGGTGAAGTCAAAGACAGGATCACCCAATGCATATGTCACGGTACAGGTGTGTAGTCATGACAAGGTGATGGACTGAAACACATCAGGACCGTATCAGCCATCCCATAACCTGCTAAATAAAGCAGGAAAATGAGACTGTCTCATGCAATCCCTTGGGATGTACAGTATCTACAGTAGCTTGAAAAACCATATGGTTTCTTTGCAGAGCAGCGGCCCATCAATGTCCTCTCCACTAATGGATGTCACAATGTGCTCAATCCCCTGAACTTTAAGCACATCTGGATTGCCGCCATGATGATCACACACATGGCGTGCCACAGATGTGTCGCGGTTGTTTTTAATGTCGAGTAGGTGTTCACCAATATGTCTCCTCAATTCACGTCTGGTCTTACCTACATATTGCATACCACATTGGCAAGTCAATAGATACACAACTCACACTGATGTGCATCTGATGAAAGATCTGATGGAAAATCTTTCCTTAGTCACTTGGCTTATAAAGAATGTCCCTTTCATAATATTGGCACAGATTTTTTAGCCATGTCTCGGGTGTTGGATGTAGGTAGATGCTATGGACCAGATGGTCGCGTATATTTGAACTACGACGGTATGTAATGGGGGGACGATCTGACACTAAATCACCAATGTCCGGATCTGACTGTAAGATCGGCCAGTGTCTCTGGAGGATCTCACGTACCTGTTTCTGCTCTTTGTCGTACGTGGCTATAATCCTCGGAGTATTCTGGCCCTGCAACCTTTGCTTAGGGACCAGTAATTGATCACGGCTAATACTCATGTAGTGATGTTATGCTCTTTTGAGTGTATGTTGATGATAACCTCTGCGCGTAAACCGGGTCCTCAAATCACTTGCGGCCACCTTAAAGTCCCTCATTTCTGAGCAGTTCCTCCTATCTCTCAGATATTGGCTCTTCGGGATGACACTCCTGAGGGCTAGTGGATGGCCACTGTCCCACCGCAGCAAGCTATTGGTAGCGGTCTGCTTGCGGAACAGATTTGTGGTGATCTTTTTATCTATCCCCACTGACGCAGTCAGATCCAAAAACGTGATTTCACGCTCATTAATGTCTGACGTGAAAAAAAAAACACGCTGATTGATATTAAGCTCAGCTACGAATTGGGTGAAACAATCCTTGGTCCCTTTCCACAGTATAAACACGTTGTCGATATATCTGATCCAGATCAATATCGACGACGTATACTGTTCCAGAGCTTCACTAAAGACGACCTCTCTTTCCCACCAGCCCAGGTAGAGATTTGCGTAGGTTGGGACACACGGACTGCCCATCGCAACTCCCCTGAGCTGGTGGAAAACTTGGCGGTCAAAAAGGAACACATTATGACTCAGGACAAAGTAATAATTCCATCACAAAAGCATTGTGTCAGTTAAGATGTTCACCCCTCTGCTGGAGGAAGGCCAGTACAGCTAGACAGCCAGTGTCATGTGGAATAGAGCTGTACAAGGCCTCCACATCTAGGCTAGCAAGCCAAGTATCCTCATTACATTGAATGCCCTTAAGACGCTGTAGGACATCCATTGTGTCCCTGGCATAAGATGACAAACTTGCCACAAATGGCCTCAGTATCACATCAATGTATGTGCTGATGTTAGCCGTGAGACTACCAATGGCAGACACAATCGGTCTGCCTTTCATCGGTATGCTCTGTTTATGAAGCTTGGGTAAGCTATAAAACACAGCACGTACCGGAAACTTCGGTAGTAAGACGTCCAGTTCAGTTTTAGTAATGAGCTTGTCCTTCAGGGCTTCATTAAGGAGTACAGACAGTTGTTCCATAAAAATGGGGATCGGATCAGAGGGGAGACGTCTATATGTGGTGGAGTCTTGTAATATTCTGAGGCACATATCACAGTATAAATCCTGGTCCATGATGACAATGTTGCCCCCTTTGTCTGAGGGTTTAATGACTATGTTAGAGTCTCCCTCCAGATCTCCCAATGATTTTCTTTCAATGGGGCTAAGGTTGTCAGAGCCAAAATACTGTCCCTTCAATTTGCGAAGCTCCTGGGTGACAACTGAAATGAATGTATCAATTGGCGTATTGTCATTCATGGGGGGAAATAATTTTGAGGGGTTTCTCAAATCTGTGAATGGACCATCACCAATATTTCTATCACCCTCTTCACATAAATCCGCCAATAACCGAACATCCTGCAACTCCTCTACTCTAATCCCCAACTCATGACAAATACGTTTGTCATTAGTTTGAAAAAATTTTCTCCATTTAAGCTTGCGTGCATAGAGGTGAAGAAGATCCTTAACCCAATTGAACATATTGTGTGGCCCACACAACCAAATGTAGGGGTTCCTTTTGGCCTTACAGTTCTTGGAATAGACGAGTTTATAGTCTACAGTGGGTTGTCTTATAAATGACTTTCCAATGAAGGACCCATCTTCTTAAAGCCATTTGTGACTACCAATGACTATCCATAAAGGAGCAAAGCTTTTACAAGACAAAAAAAATAAAAAATGCATATAAATGTTCACCAAAAACTACATGCATGACTAACCAAATCCAGAGTTTATTCCATGAATGTCTGATAGATGTGGGTTCTACCTTTGGGACCTAAACCTATATGAAGATTGGAGGTTTGCATCTTGCTTGACTGTTTCAATAACTTCCATACCAGTGAATAGAGACATTTATGTACATGTGCTACCACTTATCATTCACTCTCCCTGCTTGGACATTGCTGCTGTCAGCCATCTTGAGGGACTCTCTTTCTCCACATAAGTGAAATTTTCCATAAATGTCTGAATTGAGAAAACCCCATTAAAGAGGTTCTCCAGTTTTTGACAACCCATCTTCAAACAACATTTTCGGTCTCTTTAGCTAATAGAAGAGGCATGCTACTTGAAAGTATCTATACCAGGGGTAGGCAACCTCCGCCACTCCAACTGTTGTGAACTACAACTCCCAGCATGCATACTTGCTCTGCTCTTCTAAGAACTCTCATAGAAATGAATGGAGCATGCTGGGAACTGTAGTTTTACAGCAACTGGAGGGCCGAAGGTTTCTGATCCCTGATTTATACTAATGTATAGAAAAAGCATCCACTTATTTGTAGAAAGATTTGTACAGTATGTCTTTGTATCCGTGTATTTAAGTCTGTGAATGCATGCATGTGCAAATCCTCGCACCTATAAGGGGAGAAATTTTTCCGAGTGCCTGTTCTCTAGCTATACAAAACATATTAAAAACATATTGATGTATATTGCATATTGTCAGTAAGGTTTAATATATTATTTTTCAATCAACCCAAATAGTCACAAGTAACTGGACATAAAGCCTCATCATGATGAGGTCCTTCAGGACCTTTGGTGGCTATTTGTAGAGTGAAGTCACAAGCATGGTTACCCATCTACTTCCGTGATGTATTAGTCTTGCTTTTGAGGTTCACCCCAGTATGCTAGGTAGTCCCTGTGTGCAGCTTTTGCATAACCATGGCACTCTCCACCTTGCTCCACCAATGCAGAAATTAGGCATGTTCTATGTTTTAGTTCTGGGAACTTCAAAAAAAAATTCACATTCTTGCCAAACCGGAGATATCCAGATATGTTCGCCGCTCGCTCTATTGGTGCCAAACTTCCTTTTTTATCTGTTCCCCATACTTCTCTTAGTGTGTTGATGCAGCGCACTAGTATCACCATGTACATCTTCCTCCTTATAGAGCCAAGATTTTTTTGGGCCTACTTCCTATATGCACCTCCCAAGCACTGGTAACAGCCATAAAGACTATGTATTATGAAGACATCCATTACAGCTTTTTCAGATGACATCGCAGAACATTGTGACCATCTGTCCGAACTGCAAGTCGGAAACATAGAAACACAAATAGCGGAGAGCATGCAATTCACTCTCCGTACACATAATTGTGTTATTGTTAGGGCCTTTTGAACATATTATCTTTAAAAGGTTTATTGCGACACTGGAGTGGTTGATATCACTATGGCAGCATTCGCTTTATTATGACCTGAATTATTTGACAACGTCCTTTCTGACCCATTACTGATCCTGACATCGTTGTTTTTCTGTTCTCTGCTTTTAACCAGCTTACAATGGTCACACATAACCTGAAATGACTCATGTGAGACTTGTGTCCTGGACAGTAACATGTTCCGCCTGATAAATGGCGTTTTCACAACACATCTAAAACTTTTCAATCGTCTTCTGTTACGATATCAACCTTTGTCCTGCAACTTCAGCTGACACCAATAAAGTGAGAAAAACAACCTGGTCAGTTCTTACAGAAATGGGAAAAAAAAAGACTGTAAGTTATCAACCACTTCCTGGCCAGATGACTCCTGATGCCAGGAATGCAGGAGACCAAGACTAATGGGACCTCATTATGTTTCAGCATTAATTATGAAGTGCTGACTATTGTTGAAAGCCCACCAAAGAAGATGTCTTTTGTGGCCTAAAGTGCCTTGCTTTTCCCAAATGTTTGTGTGCACTTGAATACAAGAAGAAGATCTGGACCTGTAAGATGCTGAGACAAGGCTAACTGAGCAGATGGTAAGAAATGTGATGGTCACCACCAAACAGCTTCCTCTGGCAGTTGCATATTTGGCTCACTTTGATGCACATGAACCTAAAATGAACCAGACTGCCTCTCTGGACTTCAGCTTGACCTCAAGCCATGAACCTGGTCTGCTTTATGACTTGACAATGGCACATCAATCAATCAATCAATCAATAAAGCTTTATTGGCAGGTCTAAAATTATACATTAGTATTGCCAAAGAATGTGGGAAATATGGGGTTGAGAAATGGGGACACACCCGGGGTCAGTGTATAGGAGTCCGTGGCATATCATGACAGAGGGAAGGGGTGCGGACACACCCCGGGTCAGGGTATCGGAATCCATAGCATATCAGGCTCCTCTTAGTCTGTGCAGGCACTGATATATTGTGTTGCTATGTCCACAGTGTTCTCTTCCTCTCCCAGCAGGATGGGCAGCTTCTCTTCCTCCTCCATGGAGCTGAAGTCTGGGCAGAGATCAGACAGTCTCCTAAAGTGGATGTCCCTCACTGCTGATTATTTGGGACAGCACATTATAACCTGCTATGCAGTATAACTAGCTCCACAATCATAGGCATACACTCAACACTTTTCTGCGTCATTAACTCATCCTCCTAAACACAGTGGTGCATATACAGTGTACTTACAAGCTTCGTCACTATAGGACTCCACAGCTGAATGACAGGGATTGAAAATATGGTGTTCAGGGTGACTTCCTGCCAGTAGCTATTTCACCTTGCAACCAGCACTGGACCTAGTGGAAACAGGTACATAAATGCTCAGGGTAGACTCCCTGATAACTTCAACAGTCCTGGTCAGCCCTAGAAGAAAAGAAAAACAAATAGCAACACATAAAGAAACAAAGTTGATCCATGTCTACCTGGGTGGGCCTTGGCTCATCCCACAGACCAGTAACAAAACTCAAAATGTTTCCGCCACGTGTTCATTTCCCCACCTAGCCAGCACCTCTGGAGTGAGGTGAGTGCATTCAGGAGGAGCACCCATGCAGCTCTCTCCAATGAGTCTACAGTTGGGCGTGTGTCCCTGCACAGTCTGACATTATCCAATGCACACGGTCACACACCTCCAACTGGTAGCACCCAGCTGGACCTTTATTGCAGACTACTGGCAATTCATTCATAACTTCTAGAAAGAATAATAAAAGGATTGCACAAGATCGAGATAAGAATAGATGCTCCTGAATTGTTATTACATGGGAGATGCAAGTAGGTGTTAAAATAGAAATGTCAGAAGAAGACATGTATGGCATATCCATAAAAAGCACCATAAATGTCCAAGATAGGAATAATAAGTCGAAAATGTCTTTAACATGAATACCCCATAATGGAGAAGGGCATCATGAGGTTTGAAACCCATCCCTGTGTTTGTAAAAAGGGGGGTTGGGGCACTTTGTTGGTTTGAAGCAGAAAGGAAGATGGAAGCTAAGGCCAACTTGAGCTGGGGCCACCATGTCCACAGACAACATAACAGCTGCCTGCAATGGACATACACCCATGACATAGTGACTGATGTTATATTGTAGTTGGCACCTGATGGCAGCTGTCACGTGGATCAAAGACCCTCACGATAAATTAATTATTTCTGGGAATGAAAGAAAAATACAGCTGTGCCAGAGTTGTCACTGCACCATCCTAGAGGTGAGGCCTTCACGTTAAGATACAATCTTCCCAAAATATAGAAGAAAAATATCAGATGAAATAATTGAATTCAACTGTTTTTAGAAATATTCAAAAACATTTTATCCAAAATTTTGATACTTTGTGGCCAACTTTTTCAGATAATAGTTAGTAGTGAGGATAAGACGATCAGATAATAGAAAGAAGGAAATCAGGTTCCAGTGCTTGTTCCGTGTCTGCACAGAGCTTTCTATGGAGATTTGCATGCTAGGAGGTTACAAGGGGGAACTGTAAAGCAATCTAATAAATGGCTGAACATCAGAGGTGGCGCATACTTTCCAATAAAAAATTTATGGTGTCGCATGTCGCAGTGCGACACCATAGACTATCATTATAAAAATTGTCACGCGACATTGGTGCGACAAAATGTTGCGCGACAAATGTTACAGTGTAGTTGTACCTTATCTGTCGCGCGACTTATTGTCGCGTGACACATGTCGTTGTGTAGACCTAGCCTAAAGAGAAGAAAAACAAGTGATGGCGTCCGTGACCAAAAGGTCAATGTCCGTGAGGTGTCCGTTGTTGGTCCATGTGTCTGCTTCAGTCCTTCCTGCATTATCCGTGATCCATGTGAAACTGCTAGGCTGAGAAAGGGATTCCCATGGCATCTCCTCCAAGTGGGCAGGGGAAAAAACAAGGATACGTGATTAAACACCTTCAGGGCTCATGCACACAAACATATTTTTCTTCCGTTTCCATTCCGTTTTTTTACAGGTCCGTATACGGAATCAATGGGGCTTGAAAAAAAACGGAAATGACTCCATGTGCATTCCATTTCCGTATGTCTTGTATGTCTCTTGTCTGTTCCGCAAAAAAAAATAGAACATGTCCTATTCTTGTCTGCTCTGCGGACAAGGACAGGCATTGTAAATATGGATCCGCAAAAAAAGTTTTTTTTTGCGGATCCGTGTTTTGCGGACCACAAAATACATACGGTCATGTGCATGAGCCCTAAAAGCGATGCATACGCGTGCTGTCCATGGAGAACACGTGAAAGAATCCTTATGAAACTGAACGGTGAGAATACCTCTCTAAATAATAGCCCGAGAAATAGACGCCATAGTCATATTACACTGCAGCCAGGTCACATAAAAGAATAAATGAACTTCAGCTCTGAACGCTAATGTAATGACATAAAATAAAATCTCAGAAATAAATGAAGCCAGTAACATAAACATGGCGTCCCGGTACCTCCGAGTCTATGTAACCTGAGCCGGTGTCATATTTGTAGAAGCCTGTGGCACCTGCATACTTTGGCGTTGTGAATCTGGGGGCTGCAGTTATAGGAACCGTTGCCAGAGAATAAACATGACTCGTTTCTTTCTCATCTGCACATCCCCCGTTGATTTTGGCTGAACCGAACCCAGTAATATCCCATGGCGTAAAATGAAAGTCTATTCTGCGCTTGAGCTCCTGCTGCTGAGTTAGGAACATCACAAAAAAGCAGGAGAGAAGATGTAAAAGATCCTAAAGAAATTTGCTTTACAATTCATAATAACGTTAAGGCCTCTTTCACACGGGCGCTGCGGGAAAATGTGCGGGTGCGTTGCGGGAACATGCGCGATTTTTCCGCGCGAGTGCAAAACATTGTAATGCGTTTTGCACGCGGGTGAGAAAAATCGCGCATGTTTGGTACCCAAACTTCTTCACAGAAGTTCGGGCTTGGGATCGGTGTTCTGTAGATGTTATTATTTTCCCTTATAACATGGTTATAAGGGAAAATAATAGCATTCTGAATACAGAATGCATAGTACAATAGGGCTGGAGGGGTTAAAAAATAAATAAATAATAATTTAACTCACCTTAATCCACTTGATCGCGCAGCCGGCATCACTTCTGTCTTCTTTCTTTGCTGTGTGCAGGAACAGGACCTGTGGTGACGTCACTCCGGTCATCATCACATGGTCCATCACATGATCCATCACCATGGTAAAAGATCATGTGACGGACCATGTGATGACCGAAGTGACGTCACCACAGGTCCTTTTCCTGCACACAGCAAAGAAAGAAGACAGAAGAGATGCCGGCTGCGCGATCAAGTGGATTAAGGTGAGTTAAATTATTATTATTATTATTATTTTTAACCCCTCCAGCGCTATTTTACTCTGCATTCTGTATTCAGAATGCTATTATTTTCCCTTATAACCATGTTATAAGGGAAAATAATAATGATCGGGTCCCCATCCCGATCGTCTCCTAGCCACCGTGCGTGAAAATCGCGCCGCATCCGCACTTGCTTGCGGATGCTTGCGATTTTCACGCAACCCCATTCATTTCTATGGGGCCACCGTTACGTGAAAAACGCACAAAATAGAGCTTGCTGCGATTTTCACGCAACGCACAAGTGATGCGTGAAAAAATCACCGCTCATGTGAACAGCCCAATAGAAATGAATGGGTTGGGATTCGGTGCGGGTGCAATGCGTTCAGCTCACGCATCGCATCCGCGCGGAATACTCGCCTGTGTGAAAGGGGCCTTAGAGTTTTTTTTTTGTTTTTTATATAAAGTTACACAACTTACTAACAGTCCTTGGGGGTCATTTACTAAAGACTGACCTTTCACCAAACGTGTGACGACCGTCTTTAGAGCCATTTGAAAATCTATGGCCGGTGAAGAGCGGCCGACAAAAATATAGGGCTTATCCTATTTTTGGCTATTTTCATGGCCAGACGGACCCCTTTGAAATCAAGGGTTCACGAGGCTGGGAACGTTGGTCCTTCAGCATCCAGTGAACTGCGAGGGTTCGAGGAGCGAGTGTCAATGCAAATTCAAGTGGATGAGGTATCTTTTTTTAAAATAGTCATCACTAGCAGGAATGGGGGAAAAGGCAGGGTCATTATAAATGGGGTCACAAATGAGGACCATTATATATGTAGGAGGGCACAACTGAGGTCTAATATTAATACTGCGGCACAACTTGGGGTCTATTTTAACTACTAGGAGACAGTAAGGTGGTCATTATCTACACTGGAGGCACAACTGGGGCAATTATAAATGCAGGAGCACAAATGGGTGAATTATTTATACTGGGGTCGCTATAGGGGGGCGTAATATGTATGCTGAGGGCACTGCGGGGTTTGATGATGCTCCATCCATAGTGATGCCATCTCTGTGGCACAATTACAATATTGGGCTTTTATGTCACTATGCCATCCTCTTCTAAACTTCTAATCCTGATTTCTTAGGTGGCTGAGAGGTCCCCCAATCTGTTAGAGTCTGCACTGTGTTTGCCAGCTTTCTTTAGCCCAAACACCCCCCTGCCCCCAATTTCCTTCAGTCGTCTACAATATCTTGTGAGTTCTTTATGTGCTCACAGGGTGAGACTAGAGATGACAGCAGTTTTGGCAGAGTTTGCAATAAGCCCCCCGAGCACCTCCCTACCAGTGACGGATGAAGTCTACCTTGGCCTCTCTCCACATTCTTGAGGCATGACTCTCCCACTAGATCTCCTCCATTCATGGCTGTGCAGTTTTGGGGGGGGGGGGGGGGGGGGTGATGTTTTCATTGAGGGGTAATCTCTGTAATATTCAGCATGTCTCATATTTTAGAATTTGTAGCAATAAAAGAGGCTGGAATTACTTTAACAGATCACATCATTCCCAAATACCCAATAAAACTTCAGAAGTTGCACCTCATCCACCGTAACGTCCTGTAGACATGACCTTGTCTTAAAGAGCCCCTGTCCTAAAATCCAGACAACATACGAATTCAACATAAGCTGCTGATATCATTCACACCTATGTATGTAGAGTAGATGTATCTGCACGTTCTGGGGATTAGAGATATGTGGGGGATTTTTCTACAGTCCCCGTTGGTCATCCTGTTGGGGAACCCTGTGGTCAGCTCCTCTCCACTGGGCTGATAACAGAGAACTATAGATTGCATTCGACTCCACGTCAAATGCTGAGCAAAAGCAGCTTTTGGCTGTTTCTGTAACTCCCACTGAGGTTGTATGGAGCACAGCATGCATGCTATGTGTACACCATCCATGGTGGCTATAGGGAGTGCAGATGTAGCAGTCACAATTGAGCCCTGATCTCTGAAACCCACACAAGAAGACACCATAAGTAGCTAATAGGCTCCTTGTACAGATTTTGCTTTATGGCCCAGAAGTGTCAAACTACTATAATGGTACATACAAACTAACCATATCTTTCTATGCAGTTGGGGGGGATGGGATGAAGAACCAGTGTCCTCATGTCTGAAGATTACTCTAGGGTCCCAATGGTCAGACCACTATAGTTGAGAAGTGATGTGTCTCTCGCTGCAATTCGTTTTTTCTTTTATTCCTGTACATGATTATGGAGGAAGCCACAAGAGAATTCGTGCCAGATCCTCAAGCAAGATGGTGGCGTCCGGCCCGTCGCAAGAAAATGGAGCAGGTATGATTTATTTATTTTTTTTAATTTTTATTCCGCATTATTACTCTCAGATGCTGCGATCATGTGGGGTGAAATGATGGGGAGCTGCGCAATTGCGCTTCGTGACAAAAGTAATTCATCATGAAGAAAATTTTTGGGGGAAATTCGGCGAAGCAGCCAAATGGACTTTTCCAATACTTTGCTCCTCTCTAGAACTGAGCCTAGGCCCGTGATGACTAATCTCCGGCACTCCAGCTGTGGTCAAACTACGACTCCCAGCATGCTCCATTCATTTCTGTGGAGTTCTGAGAACAGCCAAGCAATTGTGCATCTTGGGAGTTGTAGTTTAACCACAGCTGGAGTGCCGGAGGTTAGCCATCACAGGCCTAGGCCGTGTGACCAATGAACGTGACATGACTGGCTTAGGGTAAGCTACGAGAAGGCTGCAGCGCTCCTGTGAGCTCCGCAGCCTCCTCAAATAGCTAATCGGTCACAGAGGATAGGTCATCGGTATAAAAAAAAATAATTTGGACAACCCCTTTACATTGTTTAAAAAAATACATCAAAAATTCTTTCAAAATATGTCTAACATATCGATTTAAACATCTGGTTATTTCCTGATGACACATTTCCTATAAGGTAGAAACGAAGGGTTAGCAGCTGCCCATCACTCTCTAATGGCGTCCTTGCTCATTTGAATGGTAATTCATTAATCATCGCTGCGCTCAGGATTGTTTGTAGCTTTCATTTTTCACTTATTCCTACTTTCCTTGATTAAACAGCCCATGGATATTGTGACCATTTGTCACCGATACGTCAGAGCGCCTTGTAATTAATCAGCACAGGTGTATTATTTTATAGTAGGGTTGCAGTATTAGATGTCAGCAGTGTACCGGGGCTCGTATCCTTCATTTGTCATGATTTAGAGCGGCAGGTATATACAGCTCACATGCACATGGCATGTGATATCTGGCATCAGTGGCCAAGGCAAGGAAGCCATCAGCCATGTCAGTCATAGTCAGGGGTAAAGTCCTAGTGGGAAATGTATTAAAAGGGTTGTCTCACTTCAGTAAATGGAATTTATCATATAGAGAAAGTGAATACAAGGCACTTACTAATGTATTGTTATTGTGTAATGCATTTCCTATGTGCTAATACCTGTCATCCATTGTATCTTATGTCGTCTTCTGATAATGTGCATATTTACTCCAAGTAATTGTTATGTTCATGTAATGTACCTGATGACCACAAGATGGCAGCAACATTTGGCAGTGCTAGTGCAGGGAATGGACTGGATTGGCCATTCTCTCTCTCCCTCTAGAGCGAGAAGGAGGGGAGAAGTTTAGTTAGTAGCAGTAGGTCTAGATTAGCTCCTGTGGGGAAGCAGCAGGTTCTCGTCTCTCCTGGGCGAGCCTGCAGAGTTCCAGTCTACCCTCCGAAGGGAGAGGTTGTGTACAGGCCAGCAGAGCACTGCCTGCTCTGCTGGGCCTGCAGGTTCTGCCTGCAAAGGACTATTTGGTTGCATGTCCCCTCCTGTGCTTGCATTACCTTTCGCCCAAGCTAAGCCGAAGCTTGAGGTACTTAATGCCAGGACAAGAAGTTCCTAGGAATGCCCACAGAAAGAGACTATTACTATTGCTAACATAGCAGAGCTGAGGAAGCTACCGCATAGCAGAGCTCAGATTGTTGCAGAGAAAGTATTTGCCTGCCATTTGCCTGATGAAACCTATTGGAAACCAAGATAAAGTCTGGAAACTGTATGGATTACCGTTTATGCCAAGTAAAAGCAGCTGTTCAACATTTACCAAGTCTGGACTCAACTTTGTTCTACC
This sequence comes from Bufo bufo, assembly GCF_905171765.1. NCBI lineage: Eukaryota > Metazoa > Chordata > Amphibia > Anura > Bufonidae > Bufo > Bufo bufo. Next base: position 125,936,843 of record NC_053398.1, read on the forward strand.
CCATCCAAGTTCTTCATCCCTCTTTTGCACTGCCTCGGTCGACCACGCACCGTGACAAAAGTGCTACACAAGATCTCCAGGGATATTGTGGCCTATTTAACACCACTCTGGCCTTCCTACACTGGGTACCAACATTACCATCTACAAATTGGAATCCATGTCCTCGTTGCTTAACTACAACTGGCGTCACGTTTACTTGTTCTATAAGAGGGACATATTTCGTAGAAACGTCCTAAGGGGCAAGGGTCCCCCAGACAGGGTACTGCAATTGTCCATATTGCCTCCTTGGCTGGCTTAATTAATTTTTCCATCAAATTATACACTGCTCGTATCTCAGGATTACGTCCACCCTGCAATCCATTAGGGGTGGCCGTGCTTACACACTATAAGAAAAAGCAACGGCTTCTTTGGTGGCCACAGCCATGGGAGTACTCATAGGCACGCTCTCGTTCTGGCCACCTTGTATCTCCGCTGCAGTGGTGGAAATGAGCAGTGTATAATGTGATCTAAAAATGAATCCAGCCAGCAAAGGAGGCAACATGGACAGTCACAATACATTAGTAAGTGGCTGGTATTAAAGGAAATGAGTCACCAAAATTTTTCTCTGACTGCTATGGGAGAGTCTTCTAGGCACGCTCTGTGACTTGTGCAGAGGTGATTGTACTGAGAGGGAATAGATAAGCTCTGACAATCACCTATTGTGAATGGTGGATCCTGTCTTATCCGTCATTCTAATCCTGCCTCTAATGATATCACCTCTGTGTATGGATAAGCAGATAACTGCAGTAAACTGATCTGTACAGACCAAGAAATGGTTTCTATTATTAGGCTTAGTGGCCAGTGCGAAAACTGCAGGATTTTATGTTTTTTGTTTAAATAAAGATATTGACATGGAAAATTAAAAATAACACCATCAGAAATTCTTTGTAATTTGAACAATAGGTCATTGTCTGATGAAACACAGTCAATCTGATAACTGCCATGAGACAACCCTTTTAAGACTGGAGTTCGGCTAGAAACCAGCAGGTTGAGAAAATGGGGGCAGAAATGGTCCGACAACCCAGTTCCTCTTCAGTGGAATTGGGAGACAAGCACAACTTTCATGTGTCTCACCGTCCTCAGGAATAAAAGAATAAAAAATGATCAAAAGGTTAAATGTGTCACAAAACAATATCAATAAAATCTACAGGTCTCTCCGTAAAAAAAAACAAAACAAAAAAACAAGAGGCTTCACACAGCTCTGTTAGCAGATTTTTTTTTAAGCAATTTTAGGGTTTGTTTAATTATTTCAGACAATCCCCTTTAAATGGGTTGTAGAAGAATAAACCCTCCCACTCTACTAGACCTGCAAACAGAAGATGACTTACCTGCTTCCCGACGTCATAGTAACCTCCCTGCTAAGCTGAGCTGTACATAAGCCACAGCTCAGCAGAGAGCATGTCAAAATGCCATTCACCATAATAAATCTCTACTATGGTGAACAGGAAAAGGAATCAAAGGATCCCAGGTTCTAGTCCTCTAAGGTGGCAAAATGTTATTATGTTAAAAATATATATATATATATATATATATATATATTAAAAGTTGAAATCACCACCATTTCCCAATTTTACATATAAAAATAAAGAGATATTAAAATTAAAATAAACATAGCAGGTAGTACTGCTTCTGAAAATGTCTGAATTATTAAAATAAAAAAATATTTTTTGTGCGTGGTGTATGTCAAAACAGATAAAAAATGAAAAACACAATTCGCCATTTATTTGTCACCTTGTACCCGCAAAAAATGGAATAACAGTGATCAAAGAGTCAAACGTACCCCAAAAATAGTACCAATAAAAACTACAGTTCAACAAGCCCTCGTAGTTGTAAATAATAAAAAAAATGTATATCAGAAAATGGCAATGCAAATTTAGATTTTTTTTCTAATTTTTTTATTTTTTTTTAAGTAGTAAAACAAAATAAAAACCTATACAAATCTGATATCGCCGTAATTTAATAGTGCCACAGAATAAGTACATAAGTGTAATTTTTAGTGCACAGTGAACGCCGTAATATTAAAACCCCAAAAACTTTGGCAGAATTGTAGATTTTTTTTTTCAATTACTCCCTCAATTTTTTTTCCCCATTTTCCAATACATGACAAATTAAATGATGCCATTAAAAAATACAACTTGTTCTGCAAAAAAAAAAAGCCCTCATAAGGCTATGTGAATAGAAAATTAAAAAAAGTTATGGCTCATGGAATGTGAGAAGAAATGAAAATGAAAATAAAAAATGAAAATGGGCTTCGTCTTGAAAGGGGTTAGATAATGTGTGTTAACCTTATAAAAGCCCTGACATCAGTGCCGTGTTTTGCTTCCCCCCCCCCCCCCTTGCTTTTTAGCAAGCACTTGTGCTGGTTGTTGTGCTTCTGTTTACATTGCACTCAGGTGTTTGAATTTCACACTTTCCAATCTTTTGCAGTGTTAGGTCAGGAGGTTAAGAAGATGTTATATTGTACTACAGCTTAGCACGTCCATAATCACCTGCTCATAATATTTTATTTTCTTCTTATTTTTATTTTTTTATGCCAAAAACCTCCTGAATAACAAGGTTATTGCAAACTCGCTACTTGCCCTTTTCAAAATGCAGTTCCCCCGCCATCTCTATTAGCAGACCCGAGTTGGCAGAGGCATTGTCATGCAGAGCAGACCCTGGAAGAGGCATGCTATGAGCACTCTGTGACATTGTTGAGATAAAGAAAATATTGCCGTGTGCCATGTTGCCCTGTAGACAGAAATATACCGGGTCTTAATTAGAGGAACAAAATGAATAAAGTGGTAGAAATGTGACACCTCTTAATGGATTAATTAGGGGAATTTAGAAAGCCAAAGAATTCAGGATTCTCTCGCTGTTTGAGATAGATAGCTATTAGATAGATAAATAGATAGATAGATAGATAGATAGATAGATAGATAGATAAAAAGCGAAAGAAGGCAGCACTCCAAATAAACTTGAAAAAAGTGGACGGTTTATTCTCTCCCTTTCAGCCAGCTGCTTAGGGTCAAAAAAATAATTCAGGATCCGGTAAAAGCAGAAAAAAGATTACAGGAAATGGGGTCGAAATTTCGGACACGTGGGTACCCAAAAAAATTGATCCAAGAACATCTGAAAAGAATTAAACCACTCACTACTGATAATATCAGAAAGGGATTAAGTGACCATAAGGATTCCCAGGTGAGAATCCCTTTTGTGTCGGAATTCAGTACTAATAGTGGCAAGATTGCTGCTATAATTAAAAAACATTGGCGCATTCTCAGCAGTAATTTTGGGACAATACAGGAATTCAAATCACCACCATTATGCTCCTATCGACGTAGCCCCAACTTGGGTGATAAACTAGTGAAATCAGATATCGGTTCTACCAGGGAGACATGTGAGAGCTATTTTGGCTCCACACGCAAAGGATGCTTTCCCTGTTACAACTGTATAAACTGCAAGTTAATGTTAAGGGGAGATTCCTTTGTACATCCCACCCTAGGTCATAGGGTTAAGATCAAACAATATTTAACCTGCGATTCCTCTTATGTGATCTATCTGTTGGTATGCCCATGTGGTCTCCTATATGTTGGGGAGACCACATGGGATGTCAAAACCCGTCTTAACCAACATCGATATTCGATCAGAAAGCAAAAAATGGACCTTCCAGTGTCCAAGCATTTTACTGAAGTCAAACATACACAGGATGATCTACGATTTAGAATTTTAGAACAAATATCTCCCTCTAGGCGAGGTGGTGACCGGATAAAAACATTGAAAAAACGTGAACTATACTGGATCTACACATTAGGCACTTTGAGGCCTCATGGCCTAAATGTGGAATTTAGGGTGATCTAGCCATTGATTTTATGTATGTTTTCTCTAGTTTGATGGTGTTCATGGAAAACAACATGTGCTATATATTAACTAATTCTTTCTTTTTTTCCTATAGGATATTATATTGAAGTATAAAAGCAGGAATGTTCACGTAAGGCGAATACCGGAGGAACTATGTTGGCGGTCCTTCTTTTTATTTTTATTTTTTCTTATTATTTTTTTCAATATGTATAACTGGCATCTGACGTCAGCCCCTGTCTGATATATAGTGCGACTCCAGCCCCCTTTGGGACTTGAGTGGCACTGTCACAGACGGTTGGCACTGACATATTTATTATTTATTGTTAATAAACTGATATGATGAGCCCCGATGCAGTCTTGTCCGTGTCCCTTCCGTTGATACACAGCGGTTTACTACTGTGCAGCTGTAAGGGACATGGAGCGGATTGGCTGTTATTCTGGACAGCGGGAGATTAACGGTGTGAAGACCGGGCTGTCCCGCTGATACAGATATCCTATTGGCGACCGACGTTGATTCGCCGGCCTCCGATATATGGATCAGCTGTTTTCTGCTAGATACTGCGGCGCTCTGACACTGCATAAGTGTCTGTCAATTATATATGGGCGTTATTACTGGCATGCGCATGCGCCCTAGAGTAAAGTTCTGAAGCGGCCATTTTGGATGTGGTTGTTATACCACACATTAACTTTGTGATTTTCGCGATAGCGGATGAGGCGGCGCATGCGCCGTTGAGTCTTCCGGACACCAACAGATTCCACCAGGTCTATTCAGCCGCAAGTGATTCATTCAAAGGTTTTTAATTTTTTGATTGTTATATTATGCTATACACCTTTGTTCACCGTCACAGACTTGATTGATGATTATGGTATTCTGAAGATTGTACACCGGAGATATCATACTGTGAATTTGTTAAGATTTTTTTACATTGTTATTTCACTATATTATGACACCATGGTATTTATATCTGTAATGTGATTGTAATTTGTATGCATTTGCACTTTATTATATGATGTACCAATTTGTATTCTGGTAATTACTCGCACTATTTATATATGTAATTTGGCACATGTTACTCAGCTGGAAAAAGGCTCCATTGAGAGAGCTGAAACGTCGCTGAATGAGTGAATAAACCGTCCACTTTTTTCAAGTTTATTTGGAGTGCTGCCTTCTTTCGCTTTTTATACAATTTGGGATCTTGGTCGCAGGTCCCCAGGAGGATTGTTTTGCACCCGGTGAATTGTGTGCTGCTTTTTTTCTTTTTTATTTCTTTTTTATTTCTTTTTTATTTCTAGATAGATAGATAGATAGATAGATAATAGATAGGAGATAGATAGATATGACATAGATAAATAGTAAATAGAAATAGATAGATAGATAGATAGATAGATAGATAGATAGATAGATAGATAGATAGATATAAGCTTGTTTCGTGGACTTCAAAAAGACCTTTGTGGCACCCAGGATTGCTGTTGGAGAGCGGAATAGGAGGAAAGACATATGACGTCATCAAAAGCTCCTACACCGAGAACCGATACTGCTACATAGTTTTAAATTAGAGGGGCAAAGGTTTAAAAGTAATATCAGGAAGTATTACTTTACTGAGAGAGTAGTGGATGCATGGAATAGCCTTCCTGCAGAAGTGGTAGCTGCAAATACAGTGAACGAGTTTAAGCATGCATGGGATAGGCATAAGGCCAGACTTCATATAAGATAGGGCCAAGGGCTATTCATAGTATTCAGTATATGGGGCAGACTAGATGGGCCAAATGGTTCTTATCTGCCGACACATTCTATGTTTCTATGTTTCTAAGGTAAATGGGAAAAGAATGGCTTACTTCCAGCAGAGCCGAGGAGTCAGACAGGGCTGCAACCTCAGTCCAACTCTCTTTAAGATTTACATCAACGAGCTGGCAGCGGCTCTGGAGTCTCAACACCAGGTCTCATCCTCCATGACACCAAGGTAAAATTTCTCCTGTATGCGGATGAACTTCTCCTACTATCACCAACTGAGAAAGGTCTCCAAGACCAGCTAGTTATTCTAGAGAAATTCAGCACCACATGTACCCTTCAGATCAATTTAAAAAAGACCACCACTGTGGTGTTCCAGAGAAGGAAAACATAGTCAGGCAGGCCCCCTACCTTTACGCTACACAACCGCCTTCTTACAGCCACCAACAGGTACACTTACCTGGGCCTGATAATTGACCAAACTGGGAGCTTCAAATCAGCCATTGAGGAGCTGAAAGACAAAGCATGCAAAGCCTTCTACAACATCAGAAGACGACTGTGCAACCTTAAGGTACCCGTGAGGGTCTGGCTTAAAATCTTTGACTCCATCATTGCACCAATCCTCCTGTATGGCAGTGAAGTCTGGGGTCCTCACACGTACCCCAACTGGTCAAGATGGGATTGCAGCCCAACAGAAATATTCCACCTGGAATTCTGTAAGCATCTCCTCCAGGTCCATCGGAGCACCTCTATTTCTAACAGTGCCTGTTGAGGGGAGCTGGGCAGATTCCCTCTACACTTTACAATCCAGAAGAGGGGGCTATCATTCTGGGGCCATCTACATGGTAGTAGTGAAGGTTCCTATCACCATAAAGCCTTGCTACACCAAGGGATCCCAGGCAAGGCAAAGCCCCAAAATCAACTTACTAAAACTCAGCCCGACCAGATAATCAACCCACACCACCTCACAAAAACCGGGATCAGGAACACAGTAAACAAAAGACAAGAGGAATACGTCAGTGAATGGAGGAAGGAGATAAGAGCATCCCAAAAGCTGACAGTGTACCAGGGCCTGCAGAGAGACTACAAACTGGTCCCATATGTGGAGAAACTAGGGAACCCCAGAAACCGGAAAATCCTGAGCCGCTACAGACTGAGCGCCCACAGCCTGGCCGTCAAATCCGGATGGCATCGACAGAGCTACATGACTAGATAAAGCAGACTGTGCCAGCAGTGCCACCTGGAGGTGGTGGAGAATGAGGCCCACTTCCTGATATACTGTCCCAAATACTCAGCAGTGAGGGACATCCACTTTAGGAGACTCTCTGATCTCTGCCCAGACTTCAGCTCCATGGAGGAGGAAGAGAAACTGCCCATCCTGCTGGGAGAGGAAGAGAACACTGTGGACATAGCAGCACAATATATCAGTGCCTGCACAGACTGAGAGGAGCCTGATATGCCATGAACCCCTATGCCCTCACCCAGGGTGTGTCCGCACCCCCTCCCCTCTTATGATACGCCACTGACTCCTATACACCGACCCCGGGTGTGTCCCCATTCTGCAACCCCCTATTTCCCACATGCATTGGCAATACTAGTGTATCATTTTAGACCTGTAAATAGAGCTTTGTTGATTGATTGATTGATTGATATATAGATAGATAGATAATCGATAGATCGATAGATCGATAGATAGATAGATAGATAGATAGATAATGGATAGATAGATGGATAGAGAGATAGATAGATAGATAGATGGATAGAGAGATAGATAGATAGATAAATAGATAGTAGATAGATAGATAGATAGGAGATAGATAGATAGATAGATAGATAGATAGATAGATAGATAATGGATAGAGAGAGAGTTAGATAGATAGATAGATAGATATGGAGTGCCAGCGGCTGAAGAGGCGATCCACCAACCAAAATAATAGCAAATTCCACGGCACTTCCAAATGAAGTAGATCTTAGTTTTTGTGTAGAAATATTAATTTCAATTGGTGCTAAATTGATATTTCTACAAATAACTAAGATCAATTTTTTTTTCTCTCTTGCAGAAAAGAATGTATGGGAAATACCGGATATGTGAAACCAGCATTAACCCTTTTCACGTTGATTATTATTATTAATTGATTATGCTTATTTTTTATTATTTTATTTTTATTTTTATGCTAGTAAACTATTCTATCATGACTTGGTAAAGCTTCTATGTTTTCTTCCAAATTGTGAAATTTTGGATGGAATGCTTGATCTCTATACAATACTCAGTTAATGTAGTGATATTACATTATGGAATCGGGTAGGGGTGCTCTAGATGATGATTGAATGTTGGATTTCCGACATGGATCTCACGTGGAATCCCTCAGCTACCCTGATTCATGTAACTTTATTGTGTCATGGATCTAGGGCCGTCTTTAATATTGATTGGACCCCGGGCAAGAATTTACTTGGGCCCCCTGGATCCCACCTAGCATGCAATCACGCCCTCCACCACAACACACAGACAAAAAAAAAATAATCCACACACCTCGTAGAGTAGTAAACTTTAATAATGATGCGTGGCCACTAGAGGCGTTCCTTGGCAGAGACCTGCTATAGACACCAGAACTACTACGTTTAGCTGTTGTGGTTCTGGGGACTATAGTGTCCCTTAATATAGAGGGGAAAAAAAAGAATCAGCACAAAAATATCAAATAAAATGGCTGTACCATTATTCTAAAAATTAAAAAAGCACAACTTCTGACACAAATATATAGTATTTTGCAGATCACTTATTTTTTTTTTACAATGTGCAGATAGTACTGTACTACTAACGCCTCCATCCACCCCTACATACAGGGTAATACAGCGCCCCATACCTCTTACATCCAGTGACGTCTCTCTGATGTAGATGTTCTCTTTACTCATCTTCTCCTTTCAGACCTTCAGACCAGACCACCATTTTTCAGCCAATTCTTCTCTCTGCAGTTTGACAAGCAAAATCTTAGTTTACTACTTTTCCATCATCCTCCCATCTTCTGGACAACTCATCCTCCCACCCCCAATACTGGGCTGCTGTGCTCCCCAATATTATACGGCAGAAACAGATAAACCCCCTGATAGTAGTACAATGCAGATAGTGCCCTTCAATAATTATTGGCACACAGTGCCCTAAAATAACTGCGCCCAGCAAATAGTGCTCCTGACACTAATAGTGTAAATGTAACGTCTCCCAAAAATAATTGTGGTAAGCTGATACTGTGCCAAGGTGCCCTCACAGTAATAGTGCTCCCAAAAGTCCCATCAATAGGAATAATTCTCTGCTAGAACACACATGGTAGTAATAGTGCTCCTACAGTGCCCCCAACTTGTCCCCACTGTGCCCCAGAAGTAAAAATGCTCCCATAGTGCCCATACTAGTAATCATGTTCCCCATAGACCCCCAGTAGTAATAAAGCCCATCATAATGCCCCCAGGAGTAATAATTCTCCTTATAATGTGCCAGTGCAAAAAATACCCCCTTTTAATGCCCCTATATGAGCTAATGTCCCCATAGTGCCCCCATAATGTGCCAGTATAAAATACCCCTATATAGTGCCCTCAGTAAATGCCCCATAGTGCTCCTCTCCCCCCTTCTTCCTAGAGCCCCCATACTGTACCAGTATAATATTCCTCATATATAGTGCCCAAGTAGATGCCCTCAGTGTCCCCCATAATTTGCAAGTATAAAATACCCCTTCTTAGTGCTCCCCATAGATGAGCCCATAGTACTCCTCTCTCCCCTTCCCCATAGTACCCACCATAATGTGCCCCAGTATAAAATACACCTATACAGAGCACCCCATATCAAATACCCCTTCTTTGTTGCCTCAGTAGAAGCCCCCATAGTGTTCCTCTCCCCCCTTCCTCCATATAAAATACCCCTCCTTTGTGGCCTCAGTAGATGCCCCATAGTGCCCCCAATAATGTGCCAGTAAGAAGTGCCCCCATAGATGCCCCCACAGTGCCCCCCAAAAATGTGCCAGTAAGATGTGCCCCCATAGATGCCCCCAATCATGTACCAATAACAAGTGCCACAATAGATGCCCCCAATCATGTGCCACTAACAAGTACCCCCATAGATGCCCCCCAATCATGTGCCAGTAGCAAATGCCCTCATAGATGCCCCCCAATCATGTGCCAGTAACAGGTGCCTCCATAGATGCCCTCCAATCATGTGCCAGTAACAGGTGCCCCCAAAGATGCTCCCCAATCATGTGCCAGTAGTTCATAGGAAAATAATAAACACTTATACTTACCTCCATCAGGCTGGCAGCGATGCGATGCAGGACTATTCCGGCCTGTGTCCCGCGCTGTATGGATCAGGTGGTGTGATGACGTCGTCGCCCTGCCTGCATCGGCTTCTGATAGACTGCAGGTCTAGCGCCTATCAGATGAACGGGGAAGGGAGAAGCCTCTCCCTCCCCCACCGCAGCACATTTATCTGTATTGCTGTCCTGAGGAGGAAGCGCTCATCTCCCTGTGCCCTTCCGCCGCCCCCCACATCACTAGTGGCCAGCGGGGCTCAAGAAGCAGCTGCCCCTTTTGCCCCGCGTTAAAGATGGCCCTGCATGGATCAGGGTTTTTTATTATCCCATCTATGATGGTTAATGGTTTTTCAGATATAAATTATAAGAGTTTATGATCTGTTGTGATTGTGTTTGGTGTTTGTGTGAAGCAGATATCGAGCAATCGCATCGGTCTTCCAGCATGTCTTGTGTACGGTGGAAGCTGTTACACGACAGGCGGAATCTCCATTTAATAGTCATAGGTCGGGCATCTCATTCTATTCTCCATTACGTTATTACAAATTTTTTATCTCTTCGATAGTAAGTTATACTTGGTAGCTCAAATGTACAATCTTGTGACTGTATGATTCTATAGATGCTTGTATCGTACATAATCCTGTGACTGTATTGCTATGTGGATGCTTGCGGTTCAGGGTGCGTTCCATATGGGGTGCGGTCATGTGACTTGGCGGCGCACAGATCTGTGCGTAATACCCGGCTCTACTGGGAAGCACGGGTAACCTGTAGGCATGCGCAGTGCACAGTGTACCACGCTGAACACACGTGTGGCGGGTCCATGCTGGTTTGTGGTTTCCCGTATCCATTATGTTTTTAATGTATTCCTCTGTTCACACAACTGAAGGGGGATTTTTTTTATCTTAATCAATTATGTATGTAGTATGGGCATGGATATATTATTACGCATTATTCTAATTTCCGGTTGTATATACTCACGGGCACACTGTTATGAGGATGGATCACGTTTTATCTTTATTTATGTACATGAATTTCACTTTCTTTATTAATTATGCTTGATGATCAATTATTGTGAGGATGTATTTATAGTTGCACATGGCCCCATTGTATCTTGTCACTGCTTGAGGAAGGTCCCAGTAAGAGGACGGAAACGTCGCTGTCTGGTGATTAAAGAACACTTATTTTAATCTACTTCATTTGGAAGTGCCGTGGAACTTGTTTTGATAGATAGATAGATAATAGATAGATAGTAAATAGATAGAAGATAAATAGATAGATAATAGATAGATAGATAATAGATAGATAGATAATAGATAGATAGATAGATAGATAGATAATAGATAATAGATAGATAATAGATAATAGATAATAGATAGATAGATAGATTGTAAATAGATAGAAGATAGATAAATAATAGATAGATAGTAAATAGATAGAGGATAAATAGATAGATAGATAGATAGATAATAGATAGATAGATAGATAATAGATAGATAATAGATAGATAGTAAATAGATAGATGACAGATCTAGATAAAAAATAAAACTGTATGAAATATAGATAGACATAGTTGTATACATGTTTGCAAAAAAATTTAATAAAAAATAACTTAATAAATCCCTCAAGTTATGTCATTAAAGGGAACCTGTCTCCTCAAAAACACATATAAAATCGCCAGCATAACCTTATAGTAGCCCCCAGTCTGTTCATAATCTTACGTTTGATCTGGTAGTCTGATGCTCAATAGCTTAAAAAAACGATTTTTGTAGCGCCATCTTGCCGGTCAGCCTCAAGTCAAGGGGGCAGCGGCTTCCTTGCTTCAAGTCAAGGTAAGCACGCCCCCTAACCGCCCCCTAACCCCCCAAACATATGATTATGAACAGACTGGGGGCTACTATAAGGTAATGCTGGTGGTTTTATATGCGTTTGAGGTGACAGGTTCCCTTTAATATCTGTTTGGCGGGGTCCAACACCGCTCTTTGAAGAGCAGGCGGCACTCCATGCAATAGCAGCTTCCTCTTCGATGACCAGAAATCTCGGCGAGTGCTTGTAATTACACTACGCCACCACTGCAAGGGAGACGACAGGCAGTGTCATGAAGAGAAAGAAGCCCCACCTCCTCGCATGGAGCACCACCTCCTCCTCAAACAGCTGACTGGCGGCGGTGTCAGACGCCCGCCGATAAGATATTGATGATCTATCCTGACTAGTGTTGAGCGAATCGTGAACTTCGATCCGATTTTCTGGATAAATTCAAATCGCCGCATAGCCGAATTTCCTCGTGTTTCATGGTAGCGAATAGATTTTTCCTGAAATAGAAAAAAAATAAAATAAAAATAAATCTGTCTTACCTCATCCATTTGATCGCAACGGGCCGGCCTCCGCCATCTCAATTGAAGATCTCGCACAAAATGATAACCTCATCACAGGACACATGAGATTTCGTGGCAGATCTTAAATCAAGATGGCGGTGGCCGCTACTTACAAAGAAATGCGCTTCGCGACAGAGTAATTTGTCACAAAGCAATTTTTTTGTCAAATTCTGAAGCCGAATCGAATTTTGGAATACTTTGCTCGTCTCTAATCCTGACGATAGGTCATGAACGGAGATGAGCCAATCGAATCCCATGAAGTGGAATTCAATCCGAATTTCAGGATAAATTTGATTTGCCTAGAAGCCGAATTTCCTCGTGCTTCATGTCAGCGAATCGATTTAACCTGAAAAGTAACTTACCGCCTCCATTTGCTTGCGACAGACCGCCAGCCTCCATCTTGCTTGAAGATCTCGGACGAAATCCCGTGCGCCGCAAGATTACATCATCATGCCGGCCGGTGTGATAACATCATACGCCACCATGCCAGCTGAATCGAACCGTTTAGAAATTCGCTCATCTCTAGTCATGTCTATAAATTGCTGCCCAACCCCTTAAAGCCTTGTCACTGACCTTTGGGCCCCTTTCACACGGGCGAGTTTTCCGCGCGGGTGCAATGTGTGAGTTGAACGCATTGCACCCGCACTGAATCCGGACCCATTCATTTCTGAGGGGCTGTGCACACGAGCGGTGATTTTCACGCATCACTTGTGCGTTGCATGAAAATCGCAGCAAGCTCTATATTCTGCGTTTTTCATGCAACGCAAGCCCCTTAGAAGTGAATGGGGCCGCGTGAAAATCACAAGCATCCGCAAGCAAGTGCGGATGCGGTGCGATTTTGACGCATGGCTGCTAGGTGACGATCAGGCTGGGGACCCGATCTGTATTATTTTCCCTTATAACATGGTTATAAGGGAAAATAATAGCATTCTGAATACAGAATGCAAAGTTAAATAGTGATGGAGGGGTTAAAAATAAAAAAAAATTAACTCACCGAGTCCACTTGATCGCCGGCTAAGGACCTGTGGAGACGTCACATCACATGATCCAATCACATGGTCGCTCACCATGGTGATGAACCATGTGATTGGACCATGTGATGAGCACAGTGACGTCATCAAAGGTCTTATTCCTGTGCACAGCAAAGAAGAAGACAGAAGAGAAGCCGGGCTGCGCGATCAAGTGGATTAAGGTGAGTTAAATAATTTTTAAAAAAATTAACCCCTCCAGCCTTATTGTACTATGTATTCTGTATTAAGAATGCTATTATTTGCCCTTATAACCATGTTATAAGGGAAAATAATATAATCTACAGAACACCTAACCCAAACCTGAACTTCTGTGAAGAAGTTCGGGTTTGGGTACCAAACATGCCGATTTTTCTCACGCGCGTGCAAAATGCATTACAATGTTTTGCACTCGCGCGAAAAAATCACGCATTTTCCCGCAACGCACCCGCATCTTATCCGGGCAAAAAACATGACACCCGTGTGAAAGAGGCCTTATACTACGACCAATGTGCTGCCCTAGTCCTAGTCCTAGAACATGCTTATACATATGACCGGGGCAGTTGGCTTGTTGCCACCGATTTACCGTTTGCCATACAACCCCAGAGCAAGGCAAGTAACTGATATGCAAATTAGATACAATTATAAATCCTATTTATTTTTATTGAACCTTTGGGGAAAAATCCTGCCCGAACATGTGCCGAGACCTTCACAGGTTAAAAAGACATTGAAGAAATATCTTTCAGGCTTGGCTAGAACAGTGAAGCACTTGCTCAGTTCATACTATGAATTTCACCTCTTTTAGGTTTTGTGATCTTTTCTTTTTTTATCTCTCCACCAACAAAGGACGTCCTTTTGTTCCTTTGATACAAACCGGTTTATCAGGCTCCAGAGAAAGAGCCTAGTCCAAGAAGATTGTGACATTAGCCAACTGCATCCTGTGCGGACTTTAATGGATAGATGGTCCAGCTGGAGATGAAGGACATTGTGATGCATTAGCTTTTAAGGAAGACAGAGATTCCGCTCCAGATCATGTCCCGAGACACACGTGAAGGCAATCGAAGAGATAGCCCAGGGATAGAGAGTGCAGGCGGTCACATCTGCTGGCCTGGTCCAGTGCCTCCGAGCAGCCATTCTCTTTGTTCCATGCCACACAATGGGATCCTTTTAGAAATATTTGGCACCTGTTTCCAATTTTTAGTAATATTTGAAGGGTTGACCATCTGTGGCCTTAGTATGTGGTGTTTTTTTTTTTTTCACATCCATTCCATTTTTTTTTTTGCAGCCCGTATGCAGATCCGTTCACTTCAATGGGGCCTCAAAAATCGGAAATAACTCCATGTGCATTCCGTTTCCGTATGTCCGTTCCGCAAAGGATAGAACATCTCCTATTCTTGTCCGTTTTGCGGACAAAGACAGGCATTGCTACAATAGATCTGCGAAAAAAGCGATGTCAGATAGATAGATAGATAGGAAATATGAGATAGATAGATAATAGAGATAGATAGAAGATAGAGATGATAGATAGATAGATCATAGGAGATAGATAGATAGATAGATAGATAATAGATGGATGGATAAATAGATAGATAATAGGAGATAGATAGATAGATCAGACACAGATTTCACACACAGGTAATGCCGGCCTTTGTAAATATCTCCCCCCCCCCCCCTCCCACACACACTGTATTGTAGATATGCATCAGTGCGAGTCCTGGGTAGAATATACATATAAAGTCATATTTGTATTAGCACTCTAGATGAAAAACAGATTGATTTCTGATGAAGGCTTCCATTAATCCTTTTCTTGAGACATGTTAACAAATTGGAGTGGTAACATTTGACCCAGTCATTGACTTGCATCAACCCTTGGCTCTTCCAAGCCGTCTGCAGATCTATAGAGTGGTGGAACAGGATTTACCTTCATATTTTATGTGACCCAAGCTTGACAAAGTAAGAAGAACAAAAAATCAACATATTGACTTTCTTGAAATCATTTAGACTTAAAGAAAATATATTCTCATAATTCAGAATTCAGATGTGCTCGTAAATAAAGATGCTGTATCAAGACTGCTCTGAAAACAAAATGCAATGTATCTATAAATTAAAGGGGATGTCCCACAAAAAGTAATCTTTATTTTTTTTTAACCAGTCCCTGAATCTGAATACTCTTGTAATTGCCTGTAAAAAAAATGTAGCGTAGCCACTGAGTTATTCAATAAAAGGTATCTGTATAGCGCCACCTGCTGTTTGTTCTCTTCCTCATCTCTCTGTCCACCTCACTGAAGTGGACACACTTGCTCAGTTCCATATTTCAACTGTCACCAGTTTTATCTACTGTTAGAAGATGTGACAGTAGAAAGGACATGACTCTTGAGCTGTAATAGGGAGAAAGATTCATCAATAAGGACAAATCCCATGATGAAGAACATACTACCTGAGGAAGGACACACCTCCAGCTTGAACTACATCTATATATTTCCGGAGTGTAATAATATTAAAGGCTATAGCTAGTAGAGAGGGGTCGTTGATCCAGGGAGTTATTCTGATTGCCTGATTGGAGTCGGGAAGGAATTTTTTATTCCCCTAAAGTGGGGAAAATTGGCTTCTAACTCGCAGTTTTTTTTTTTTTGCCTTCCTCTGGATCAACTTGCAGGATGACAGGCCGAACTGGATGGACAAATATCTTTTTTCGGCCTTATGTACTATGTCACTATGTTACTAAGAACAATTGGAGCAATGAATGAGGAGATCTCTGGAGATCTGAGAGGTTAGAAATAGATTGTCATTTACTATATGATGTCTAATTTTCATTTATTACCAGGGAATTCTGAGTTTATGAAGAGGTACTCTGCAGAGGACCCTAATGTTTTTTTTTAGCCAGAATGTATTATATGGAGAGCCCATTGATTTCATTGAGGGAAGTGTGTAATGCTTCATTTATCAAGTGGTTCTGCAGTGGAATAAAAAAAATTCTACCAGGCTCAACGAACAGGTTACATTGACCTTGAGGGTTCCAGCAGTGAGACACCTTCGAGGTCAGGTTATTATTGGGGGACTTTTCTAACCCAAAGACATTGGCCAATGTAGGCAACCTAATAAGATTCCAAGATCATTATCAGAAGATCTGCGTTCAATAAACCACCTACATCTACATGTCATGTACCACCTAAAAATTCTAGAATGTTACTCTATTCTGGATTAAAATTGAGTACTTTTGTTGATACCAGATCATCCAGTATTTTGGACCATTCCTTCACAATTATATTATCTCCAAGGGGTTGTCACATTTCAATAACCTTTCCTTGAGCAGATTTTGGCTGTAGGGCATTGCAGCCTCCATGATCACATGTGATACGGTAGGTATTGTGTAAAATACTCATCAGTAAAAGGGTTGTACAGGATTAAAAGAACATGACTGCTTTCTTCCAGAAACCTATAAGCCTGTCCATCAGTTGTGTCTGGAATCTGAATCAGAAAGCTTTGTTCATAGACTTTATTTAAAAACTTGTGCTGCCCACCACCTGGCCCTGATGACTCATGGAAACTACTGCAAGTCAGTGTCTATAAAGGAATGGCAAGTTTATACTTAAATACTTTCAACAGGACAGGTGCCCAATCACAGTAGATCTCCTAATGAAAGGCCAAAGAGATATGTGTCTCCTAAAACCAGATATTGGACGTCTTACACAGCTGTTACATATCTTCAGAAATTCCTAGTTAGTGAACAAACAGTCCTGGACCAAATTTAGCCACAAGCCTTTTCTGCTTGAATACTGGGGTGTATGTTATTTCTACCAGTGAACTAAATTGCAAACAGACTTGATGATGATGGCATTCGAAGCATGCTGAAAAGATCACACTAATGCCTCATTTACAGGTCAGTGTTTTGGTCAGTGATTTCCATCAGTGATTTTGAGCCAAAACCAGGTGCGGCGCTAAACACAGAACAGGTGCAGATCTTTCCCTTATACCTTATCTCTGTGGAGACTCCAATCCTGGTTGTGGCTCACAATCACTGATGGAAATCACTGACCAAAGCACTGACGTATGAATGAGGCTTAAGTAAGGTGATCTTGTTTGTTCCGCTATTGGGAATTATTCTTGTTTGTTGTGAAAATTCTTTTAAATTATGATTAGAGTTGAGCGAACACCTGGATGTTCGGGTTCGACGAGTTCGGCCGAACTTTCGAAAAATGTTCGGGTTCGGGATCCGAACTCGACCCGAACTTCATCCCGAACCCGAACCCCATAGAAGTCAATGGGGACCCGAACTTTTGGGCACTAAAAAGGCTGTAAAACACACCCGGAAAGGGCTAGAGGGCTGCAAAAGGCAGCAAAATGTAGTTAAATCCCCTGCAAACAAATGTAGATAGGGAAATGATGAGTTAACATAAAATAAATAAAAATTAAACAATATTAATTGGAGTGAGGTCCCATAGCACAGAATCAGGCTTCAAGTCACCCACCAATGGAGAAGGTCACTTACTATTATTTTGACCACAGCACCCAGACAAAGGAGAGAGGTCCCACAGCAGAGAACCAGGCATCATATCACCCACCACAGGAGTAGGCCACCATTTAGTTACTTTGACCCCTACACCCAGACGGAGGAGAGAGGTTACACAGCAGAGAATCAGGCATTTAGATCACCCACCACAGGAGTAGGCCACCATTGAATCAGACCCCGGCAACCATGTCAGATGGCACAAGCATAAGCTTTATATCAATCAGCACAGGAGAAGGCGACTTTGACAGACTTTGACCCCTACACCCGGACGGAGGAGAGAGGTTTCAAAGCAGAGAATCAGGCATTTAGATCACCCACCACAGGAGTAGGCCCCAATTTAATGGGACCCCGGCAACCATGTCAGATGGCACAACCATCAGCTTCATATCAATCAGCACAGGAGAAGGCGACTTTGAAAGACTTTGACCCCTACACCCAGACGGAGGAGAGAGGTTTCACAGCAGAGAATCAGGCATTTAGATCACCCACCACAGGAGTAGGCCCCCATTGAATCAGACCCTGGCAACCATGTCAGATGGCACAACCATCAGCTTTATATCAATCAGCACAGGAGAAGGCGACTTTGAAAGACTTTGACCCCTACACCCAGATGGAGGAGAGAGGTTTCACAGCAGAGAATCAGGCATCATATCAACCACCACAGGAGAAGCCACCATTTAGTTACTTTGACCCCTGCACCCAGGAAGAGGAGAGAGGCACCACAGCACATATTCTGGCATCATATCAGCCACCACAGGAGAAGCCACCATTGAGTTACTTTGACCCCCGCACCCAGGAAGAGGAGAGAGGCACCACAGCACATATTCTGGCATCATATCAGCCACCACAGGAGAAGCCACCATTGAGTTACTTTGACCCCCGCACCCAGGAAGAGGAGAGAGGCACCACAGCACATATTCTGGCATCATATCAGCCACCACAGGAGAAGCCACCATTTAGTTACTTTGACCCCTTCACCCAAACAGAGGAGAGAGGTTCCACATCAGAGAATCAGGCATCATATCAACCACCACAGGAGTAGGCCACAATTTAGTTTATTTGACCCCTGCACCCAGGAAGAGGAGAGAGGCCCCACAGCACATATTCTGGCATCATATCACACACCACAGGAGAAGGCCTCTTTCAGTGATTTAGGCCTTTGGACCCAGACAGAGGAGAGAGGTCAGAGATTAGCTTCATATCCCCCAGCACAGCAGAAGACCGCTTTATTTGACTTAGGCCTCAGCACCCAGACAGAAGACAGAGGTAGCATGGCAGAGGTTATGGCTTCATGTCACCCGTTAGTTTAACCGGCCACTTTCATCTGGTTAGGCCCCGGCGCCCAGACAGAGAAGAGTTTCATTCAACTGTGGGTTTCATAAAATTTGTATCAAATAAAGAAGTGGCCCGTAGCACAACAAGACATGTTTTAGGCAGTTAATAAGGACTACTCTGCACAAGGGAGGGACAGGTCCTGTGGGATCCATGCCTGGTTCATCTTTATGAAGGTCAGCTTGTCCACGTTGGCTGTGGACAGGCGGCTGCGCTTGTCAGTAATGACGCCCCCTGCCGTGCTGAATACGCGTTCAGATAAAACGCTGGCCGCCGGGCAGGAAAGCACCTCCAAGGCATAACATGCTAACTCTGGCCACGTGGACAATTTCGAAACCCAGTAGTTGAATGGGGCCGAACCATCCGTCAGGATGTGGAGGGGTGTGCAGACATACTGTTCAACCATGTTAGTGAAATGCTGCCTCCTGCTAACACGTTCCGTATCAGGTGTCGGTGCAGATAGCTGTGGCGTGGAGACAAAACTTTTCCACATTTCTGCCATGCTAACCCTGCCCTCAGATGAGCTGGCCGTGACACAGCTGCGTTGGCGACCTCTTGCCACTCCTCTGCCTTCACCTTCCACCTGTTCCCCTGTGACATGTGGGAATGCTCTCAAGAGCGCCTCTATCAGCGTGCGCTTGTACTCGCGCATCTTACGGTCGCGCTCCAGTTCAGGAATTAAAGTGGGCACATTGTCTTTATACCGGGGATCCAGCAGGGTGGCCACCCAGTAGTCTGCACACGTTAAAACGTGGGCAACTCTGCTGTCGTTGCGCAGGCATTGGAGCATATATTCGCTCATGTGGGCCAGGCTACCCATGGGTAAGGACAAGCTGTCCTCTGTGGGAGGCGTATCGTCATCGTCCACCGTATCCCCCCAGCCACGCACCAGTGATGGGCCTGGGCTGCCACCCCGCTGTGAACTTGCGTCATCCTCGTCCCCCTCCACCTCCTCCTCCTCATCCTCCTCGTCCTCCAGTACAGTGCCTTGGCTGGCGACTTGTGAACCTGTCCTCTGCTGCTTAAACAAACCTCCCTCTGAGCCACTTCGAACAGACTGGCCAGAAAGTGTTAGAAACGAGCCCTCATCCTCCTCCTCCTCCTCCACCTGGGCCACCTCCTCTAACATCATTGCCCTAAGTGTTTTCTCAAGGAGACATAGAAGTGGTATTGTAACGCTGATAACAGTGTCATCGCCACTGGCCATGTTGGTGGAGTACTCGAAACAGCGCAGCAGGGCACACAGGTCTCGCATGGAGGCCCAATCATTGGTGGTGAAGTGGTGCTGTTCGGCAGTACGACTGACGCGAGCGTGCTGCAGCTGAAACTCCACTATGGCCTGCTGCTGCTCGCACAGTCTCTCCAGCATGTGCAAGGTGGAGTTCCACCGGGTGGGCACGTCGCATATGAGGCGGTGAGCGGGAAGGCCGAAGTTCCGCTGTAGCGCAGACAGGCGAGCAGCGGCAGGATGTGAACGGCGGAAGCGCGCACAGACGGCCCGCACTTTATGCTGCAGCTCTGACATGTTGGGGTAGTGGTGAATGAACCTCTGCACCACCAAGTTCAGCACATGCGCCAGGCAAGGGATGTGCGTCAAACCGGCTAGTCCCAGAGCTGCCACGAGATTTCGCCCATTATCGCATACCACCAGGCCTGGCTTGAGGCCCACCGGCAGAAACCACTCGTCGGTCTGTTGTTCAATACCCCGCCACAACTCCTTTGCGCTGTGGGGCCTGTCCCCCAAACATATGAGTTTCAGAATGGCCTGCTGACGTTTACCCCGGGCTGTGCTGAAGTTGGTGGTGAAGGTGTGTGGCTGACCGGATGAGCTGGTGGAAGCAGTGGAGGAGGAAGCCGAGTAGGAGGAGGAGGCTACAGGAGGCAGAGAATGATGCCCTGCGATCCTAGGGGGCGGAAGGACGTGCGCCAAGGAACTGTCCGCCGGGGGCCCAGCCGCCACTACATTCATCCAGTGTGCAGTTAGTGAGATATAGCGTCCCTGGCCGTGCTTACTGGTCCACGTATCTGTGGTTAGGTGGACCTTGCCACAAATGGCGTTGCGCAGTGCACACTTGATTTTATCGGACACTTGCATGTGCAGGGAAGGCACGGCTGTCTTGGAGAAGTAGTGGCGGCTGGGAACCACATACTGCGGGACAGCCATGGCCATCAGCTGTTTGAAGCTGTCTGTGTCCACCAGCCGGAATGACAGCATTTCAAAGGCCAGCAGTTTAGAAATGCTGGCATTCAGGCCAAGGGCTCGAGGGTGACTCGGGGGGAATTTGCGCTTCCTCTCTAAGGTTTGAGATATTGAGAGCTGAACGCTGCTGTGTGATATAGTGGAGACGCTAGTTGACGGTGGCGGTGGTGGTGGTGTCGGTGGCACATCCTCTGTTTGCTGCTCGGCAGGTGGCAACATTCCTCTCGAGGCGGAAGCCGAGGCAGCAGCGGTAGAGGGAGCAGGGGGAGCCTCAGCGAGTGCCTGGTTTTTAAGGTGTGTACACCACTGCAGTTCATGCTTTGCATGTAGATGCCTGGTCATGAAGGTTGTGCTGAGGTTCAGAACGTTAATGCCTCGCCTCAGGCTCTGATGGCAGAGCGTGCAAGTCACTCGGGTCTTGTCGGTAGGACATTGTTTAAAGAAGTGCCATGCCAGGGAACTCTTTGAAGCTGCCTTTGTGGGGCTGGGTCCCTGTTGGCGATGTCCAGTAGCAGGCGAACTCTGGGGGCGGCGGCTCGTCTGCTTTGGCCCCCTGCTCCCTCTTTGGCTTCGCTGTTGTCTCGGTCTCACCACTACCTCTTCCTCTGAACTGTGAAAGTCATCGCCACGACCTTCAGTCCATGTGGGGTCTAAGACCTCATCGTCCTCTGCATCGTCTTCCACCCAGTCTCCCTCCCTGACCTCCTCCTGTTCAGTCTGCACACTGCAAAAAGACGCGGCAGTGGGCACCTGTGTTTCGTCATCATCAGAGAGTCGGTGACTCTGCTGTGGTGGTATTCCCATGTCCTCTTCATCTGGAGACATAAGTGGTTGTGCGTCAGTGCATGGTATGTCTTCCTCCACTGGGGAAGGGCTAGGTGGACGCCCCTGGGAAACCCTGGAAGCAGAGTCTTCAAACAGAAGAAGAGACTGCTGCATAACTTGTGGCTCAGACCGTTTCCCTGATATGCTTGGGGGTGATGTGACAGACTGATGGGCTTGGTTTTCAGGTGCCACCTGTGCGCTTTCCGCAGAAGACTGGGTGGAAGACCATGTGGTGAACGTGCTGGAAGCACTGTCGGCCACCCAATCGATTAATGCCTGTACCTGCTCAGGCCTTACCATCCTAAGAGCGGCATTGGGCCCCACGAGATATTGCGGTACATTCTGCCGGCTAGTTGAGGGAGTTCGTTCCCTACTGTGTGCGCCTGGGGCCGAAAGGCCACGTCCTCTACCAGCAACAGAGGCTCCACGGACACCACCACGACCGCGTCCTCGTCCCTTAATAGTATTTTTCTTCATTGTTGCGATTCAACTCGCACCACAATGAAATATATTATTTTTTAAAAGCAAAATCCCCTCACTGGAATACTTTCAGTCTTTTGACTGTATGGATTACAGATGGAATGACTGTTATATGTGAGTACCGCTTTCTTTGACAGATTCTAGTATGGGTACATATATGTTTTCCCAACCCCAGCACATTAGTTTGCTAATTCCAGATGTATGAAACGCAGGCCTAACTGTATCTAGTATATTGAACGCCAGATAAACTAACTTGGCCTTTTTTAAATAAAAAAAAAATTCCCTCACTGGAATACTTTCAGTCTTTTGACTGTATGGATTACAGATGGAATGACTGTTATATGTGAGTACCGCTTTCTTTGACAGATTCTAGTATGGGTACATATATGTTTTCCCAACCCCAGCACATTAGTTTGCTAATTCCAGATGTATGAAACGCAGGCCTAACTGTATCTAGTATATTGAACGCCAGATAAACTAACTTGGCCTTTTTTAAATAAAAAAAAAATTCCCTCACTGGAATACTTTCAGTCTTTTGACTGTATGGATTACAGATGGAATGACTGTTATATGTGAGTACCGCTTTCTTTGACAGATTCTAGTATGGGTACATATATGTTTTCCCAACCCCAGCACATTAGTTTGCTAATTCCAGATGTATGAAACGCAGGCCTAACTGTATCTAGTATATTGAACGCCAGATAAACTAACTTGGCCTTTTTTAAATAAAAAAAATCCCCTCACTGGAATACTTTCAGTCTTTTGACTGTATGGATTACAGATGGAATAACTGTTATATGTGAGTACCGCTTTCTTTGACAGATTCTAGTATGGGTACATATATGTTTTCCCAACCCCAGCACATTAGTTTGCTAATTCCAGATGTATGAAACGCAGGCCTAACTGTATCTAGTATATTGAACGCCAGATAAACTAACTTGGCCTTTTTTAAATAAAAAAAATCCCCTCACTGGAATACTTTCAGTCTTTTGACTGTATGGATTACAGATGGAATGACTGTTATATGTGAGTACTGCTTTCTTTGACAGATTCTAGTATGGGTACATATATGTTTTCCCAACCCCAGCACATTAGTTTGCTAATTCCAGATGTATGAAACGCAGGCCTAACTGTATCTAGTATATTGAACGCCAGATAAACTAACTTGGCCTTTTTTAAATAAAAAAAAAATTCCCTCACTGGAATACTTTATGGCTTTTCACTGTATGGATTACAGGTGGACTGGTATTAGTAGGGGTGACACAAGCACACCCAAGTCCCTGATGTAGGATTTCTATGGCACAGACCACTATTACAAGTGATTAATGGACGTTGGGAGAGATTGTGCTGCAGCACTAGTCCCAAGATGGCCGCCGCCTATCAGCCCAGTAACATGTGCCACAAAATGGTCTGCACAACCTTTAAAAAAAATAGCCTTGGACTGTGCTGCTAAATCGCTATTGGTCTGAATCCCAGGTGTAGATGTCTGACTTGTTTGGAGCTTTGGAATGCACACTGTGGCAGCTTCTGCTGCAGCACTACAAGTCGCAAAATGGCGGCCGGCGGTCAGCCCAGGTACATGTGGATGGAAAAATCACTCTGGCCACTCTAAAAATAGCCAATCCCTATCAAAAAAGCAGCTCAGCTGCAGTTGTTCAGATGAATCACAGGTGGAGGAGAGAAATTTGCTTCCAGTTATTCAATTATCCCTGCCTATTCTCGCCCTAGCATCAGCTGCGTCTATCCCTGTTCTATTCACATCGGGAGTGAGCACGTCCCGACGTGCGCACAAGCTTATAAAGAGGCTGAGTCACATGCTGCACTTGGCCAATCACAGCCTTGCCAATAGTAGGCATGGCTGCGATGGCATCTTAGGGCAAGTAGTATGATGCATGTTGATTGGCTGCTTTGCAGCCTTTCAAAATGCGCCAAAATACATGCCGAACGACGAACCCGAACCCGAACTTTTACGAAAAAGTTCGGGTTCGGGTCCGTGTCACGAACACCCCAAAATTCGGTACGGACCCGAACTATGCTCGAACTGTTCGCTCAACACTAATTATGATGAAAAGCTCTGAAAAAAGGTGAGTTGCCCATCGGGGCCTATTAAATGACCCTAAAATGCCAATCTAAAAGTGCCAAGGTACCACTACCTGAAAACATGTAGAGCTGTTTGAAGCACCTCTTCTTTTGAACTATCAAATTCCACTGTGTCAACCTGTTTGGCCAAGTAGGCACCTGCACATAAATCTTAGCAGTACCGCTGACTCCACTAGATGACCCCAAAGTGCCAACTCAGAGGCTCAAAGATATCCTCCTTTGCTCAACATATCAACTGTCTCAGTTCTTCTATTCGAAGTGGACACCTACAGGAGGATCCAACGGTGGTCGTAACAATAGTCTACAGTTGATCAAAATGGACAATTTCAACCAAAACTGATATTTATCTGGTTAAATTTAACAATGAGTAATCTTTTTAAATGACCAGTGAAAGACCAATTTCGTCTGAAAAAGAAGTCAGATGCGTTTAACCTGTTAGTGACCGCCAATGCACCTTTTTGCGGCAGTCACTAACAGGCTTTAAGCTAGGCTGCTGCCTTTTTAAAGCTTTCTAAGCACTGCATGAGTCTTCTGAGCAGAAGAGTGGGGGGCTCAGCTCTCACACGAAAGAGCTGGGCTCCTGACCTAACAGCCTGAATAGGCACAAGTGCCAGTCTGGGATGTTTAACTCCTTAGATGCTGCAATCAATAGCGACCACGGCATCCAAGTAGTTTAGAGGGAGGGAGCTCCCTCTGTCTCCCACCAGCCACCCGCAAATAAGATTGTGGGGTGCGATGTTTGCGTCTAGCAGCCTGTGGCCTAATGAAGGCTCTAGGATTGCCCGTATTCCTATAAGGCTGTTTAGTATAATACACTGCAATATATAAACAGTACAGTGTATTATAGAAGGGATCAGAAGATCACCTGTAAAAGTTCACTTGTGGTGGAAAAAAAGAAAGTTTTATTAAGTAAAAAAAATCCAATTAAAAAATGTGCACCTTGCAAAAATGAACATTGCAAAGTTTTTAAATTAAAAACTCAGTGGCCGTATTGCTATTTTTCCTATCCCCCCGAAAAAGAGTCTGTAAAAGTGAATTAGTAAGTTATGGGGCCATTAAAAACTACAATGTGTTCTTCAAAAAACCGATTGCTCACTAAAGCCCAAAACAGGCTGGTCACTGAGGGGTTAATATTTTTCGTCTGGTAGGTAGACGAAAATTCATTCGTTGAAAGAAAGATCATTAGTGGACGAAAGATCTCTCTTTGAAAAAACATTCCCAGAAATATTTTCACTTTCATTGAACATATATGGCCGGTTTAAAGCACTCTAACAGCCCATATGGACTAATGGATGTGTATGGGAGTCTCTGCGAAACAAATGTTCTCTGGATGTTTGTTCCACTGATGTTAAATCATCAACCAACTTCTGTCTAATGTGTATGGCCACCTTAAGAGAGACAAGCAATACATCTAAATTAACCCCACAGTGTCAAACACTAAGATGATTTTAACTACTGAGGGACTACAGGCTCATGGGCACTTTAACTACTAGGGGCACTATAGGGGGAATGTTAACTATGGAGGGCACTACAGTAGCCATTTTACCTACTGATGACAATATAGAGGTATTTTAACGACTAGGGGAACTATAGGGGGCATTTTAACTACTGTGGCACTATAGGAGCATTTTAACTACCGGGGGCACTATAGGGGATATTTTAACTACTAGGGGTACTACAGTAAGGCATTTTAACTGCTGGTGCATTATAGGAGGCATTTTATCTACTTGGTACAGCATGGGGGCCTAATTTGTACAGGAGGCACTATAGAGAGGCCTTATTACTACTAGGTGCACTATGGTGTGTATTGCTATTGGACACACCATTTAGTACTACTAACGGGGCACTCTTGGGGAGCATTATCATTATTGGGGTATTGTAGGGGGTATTATTATTAATAAGGGCACTCTGAGAGAGAATTATTATTATTATTATTGGTGGGACTTTTATATTACTATGGCGGCAGTGTCTGTATGGCAGTATTATCTCTGCAGTATATTTTTGGGGGGCAGCAGCAAGCTAACACTGTTGGGGCACCAGGCTGTCTTTGTGGCTGAAAGAAGTCATCATGGCCAAATGAAGAAGAGGAAAGAGAATGTCTACATCAGATGAGACATCACCTGTGAGGCACTGGGTGTAATAGGTATGTAGTGCTCTACAGTCCTGTATTTAAGCAAGTAAAATACCGTAAATCTTTAGTGCTAGGACATGGGAGTGGTTGGTTGGAGAATTTTGCACATATACATTAGGGCTTGGGCACCAGATTGTTTGAGACCCTACCAACACCCATGGCAAGGTGAGGTATTCTTAAAACAATCCTAAAGCAGGGCAGCATCAGATGAAGCATGATTCCGATAGCTCAGACTATAAAGGGAAGTGGAGGAGGAGTGGATAAACCAAAAATGCATTCCTAGTGTCCAGATCTCCTGGTTATGTTTACTCTACAGTCTCTCTAGTCACCTTCAATAAATCACTGTCTTTATCTTGTTTTGTGAGACAACAGTGAACTGTGACATCACTAACGAGCTCCTACCATGGAGTCATGGAGCGACTCAGACCTCCTTGAAGATGATCACTTAGGATTGTGCAATAGAGCAAATCATTCCTGTGAACCTTTAATCACCTTGGATGAAAATTGCTGAGAACTGCTGTGTACCACACTAGAATAAATATGAGGATTCCTGGATGGATACATTTCATAATTTGAAACTTTGTATATATTTTGTGTATATTGTGTGACCTCAAGACAGTCCTGGGTAGTCAGTTGCACAGAACTTGTATTGTTCTTATGTTGCTATGAG
Source organism: Bufo bufo (assembly GCF_905171765.1). Classification (NCBI taxonomy): domain Eukaryota; kingdom Metazoa; phylum Chordata; class Amphibia; order Anura; family Bufonidae; genus Bufo; species Bufo bufo. The sequence continues at coordinate 125,964,364 of NC_053398.1, forward strand.
GGAAGAAAAGGAGAAAATACACTGTATAGTAAAGACACCCATTATAGTGCTGACATTTTATCACCCTGCTTTTCTCAGACCCTCAGTGGATACGGAAGTGAATAACATTAATAACTAATTCCACATGTGGAATATATTAGGCAGCAAGTGAACAGTCAGTTCTTGAAGTTGATGTATTGGAAGCATAAAAATGGGCAAGCGTATAGATCGGAGTGACTTTGACAAGGGTCAAAATGTGATGGTTAGATGCCTGGGTCAGAATATCTGCAAAAGACAGGTCTTGTGGTGTGTTCCTGGTAAGCAGTGGTTAGTAGTACCTACCAAAAATGGTCTAAGGAAGGACAACTAGTAACAGGGTCATTGGTGCCTGAGGCTCATTGATGCATGTAGGGAGTGAAGACTTTTTGTCTGGTCTGATCCCACAGAAAAGCTACCATAGTAAAATCTTTCTAAAAGTTACTGCTGACTTTGATACAAAGGTTTCAGAGCACACAGGGCATCACAACTTGCTTGTCATGAGGCTGCATTGTCTCTTACCATTGACCATAGCCTAAAGAGCCTACAATAGACAATTCAGCATCAAACCTGGACCATGGAGTCAGGGAAGAAGGAGGTGATCTAGTCTGATGACTCACGTTTCCTTTTACGTCATGTTAATGGCTGGGTGCATGTGTTGACCTCACCAGGGAAACAGATGGCATGAGGATGCACTAGGGGAAGAAGAGCTAGCGGTGTGATGCTCAGGGTCCTTGGGTCCTCATTCATTGCCACTTACCTAAACATTGCACAGACCAAGCACTCCCCTTAATGGCAGAGGTATTACCTAATGGTAGTGACCTCTCTCAGCAGGATAATGTTCAAAGTGAGGTTCCTTCCTGGAGATGACTGACAAAACACTTCACTTTATACATTTAGGGCAGGATGGCCTGATTATTTCCTTCTTCCAACCCAATGATTTATGTTAGAATAGAGCAATGTGGTCCTCCCTTGTTTGGCCCAAGAAACTATGGAAGTGGATGTCCTACACAGGTTTGTAATGCCCATGGGTAATAGCAGGAGCATAACAATGGGGGTGCAGAGATGGTGGTGGTATCCAGGTCATGAAGCCTGGAGTTTTAAGCTCCTGGGCCCCAGTGCAAAATCTCTGACAGCCTCCCCTTCCCTATCTGTCATGTGCTGTGTTTGATACTGGTGTCTTCTTATGTGACAGATTCATCTTTTGTCTTCCACAGACATCCACTTCCAGGGGGGTTCTTGAGCCCACCAGAGTAAATTACCCCAACCCCTACATCATCAATAAAGTGTAGTTGATTCAAAAACTCCCCAGCTACAAATACAGTTTTCTTGGACCTTTGGGGCTTATTATGGCTTCATAGACTGGGCCAACCGGAGGATCCTCTGGTAGTCAGGTGGGCTAGTCTGACCCTGTGAGTAGTGTGGAGCAAATGGAAGACAAACAAATTTACTTCAATCCGAATTTCAGGAAAAAATTTATTTGCTGCAATGCCGAATTTCCTCGTGGTTCATGGTAACGCATCTATTTTTCCTGAAATGCCGGTAAAAATAAAAAAAATACATACTCAGCTCATCCATTTGCGCGCAAAGACGCCTTCGCTGCCATCTTAATTGCAGAAAGTGATGAGGTCACCAAGCCCAGCAAGTGTGATGATGTGATGACATCATCACGTCACGACGTGAGATTTCACATGGTGTCTTCAATCTAGATGGCTATGATGGCCTCTACGCGAGGAAATGGATGAACGGAGTATTTTTATTTTATTTTTTTACCATGATTAACCCCTGAAAGGTCTAAAGTGTCAGATCAGGGGTGAAACCGCCAATGAGGCCAGGTGAGGCGATCGCCTCAGGCAGCACCAGGTAGGGGCAAGAGGGGAGCAGCGGAAGTGCCATGGGCAATGAGAGCTCTTATTGTTGCAAAGGGGTTAGGTTAAGAAATTGCATTGGGGGATGGGGGGCCATTTTAGTTTTCGCCTCAGGCAGCATAAAAGCTAGATGTACCCCTGCCTCAGATGCCACAATTAGTGATGAACGCGACATCTGAGAGTTTCAATGACGGGGGAGGTGCAATCGCTTTTTCCCATCATTGCGCCTGCTACATATAAAGGAATGCTGTTCGTAAATAATTTGTTACGAATCAAATTTCTTTGTGAAATTTGGCAAAGCAGCCGTATTGAATTTTTCATAACTTTGCTTATCTCTACCTGTGAGTTACAGTGATGGGCCAATCTAGGTGTTGCCCCTCTCTCCATGAAGCCCCAAGAACCCACAGGAGCCACCTTTACAGCAAGGACATCCTTGGCCATATATATATGATCAACCTACATGCAATTCTTCAAAGTAGGCGCATTTAGGGCAGTAGATAGACTAGAATAATTAAGTCAAGAAGGGGGACTGTTGAGAGTTACTGTATTTATCATCAGACCTTTTCGAAGACAGAACAATTTAGTTCACAGATGCTATTAGCTGCATTTCTCTTTCACTCTTAAAAGGAACCTGTCACCGGGATTTTGTGTATAGAGCTGAGGACATGGGTTGCTAAATGGCCGCCAACACATCCGCAATACCCAGTCCCCATAGCTCTGTGTGCTTTTATTGGGTCAAAAAAACGATTTGATAGATATGCAAATTAACCTGAGATGACTCCTGTCCCGGAGATGAGTCAGGGACAGGACTCATCTCAGGTTAATTTGCATATGTATAAAATTGTTTTTTTTACACAATAAAAGCACACAGAGCTATGGGGACTGGGTATTGCGGATGTGCTAGCGGCCATTGAACAACCTCAGCTCTATACCCAAAATCCCGGTGACAGGTTCCCTTTAAGACGACTCAGGCATCGACTGAGCAGTTAAACAAAACCGCAAGTCATGAAAATAATATGTGAACTTTTTGTTTCTTAAGCAGCATTTCCTATGCACAGACTTTGCGCTGAATAGATTTAAAGCCTGGTTACGTAGAGGGACATGGAGCTCAGACAAAGGAAAGTTCACCTCTCAACACCACAAAGGTTCTGTGTATGCAGACACACTGTGCAGGAAGCCGTGAACCAGCTCTTTATTTTTATTTCTTCTCTGCATTTCTTTTCATCCAGAGAATTCACACCGGTTTAATAAAATGTGTTTTTCAATATGAAAAGTTAGTCTGACTTTAGGATTCGACAGCCATCTCATCCCCTGCTATCAAGCCTAAATGGTTCACGGTTAACCCTTGGATCAGTGGAAGGCCGACATGAAATGAAGGTTGCTCTAACTAGCTTTGATGATTCCTCTGGCTGCTTCCGACGCAGCTTATCGAGCAGAAATGACACCTCTATGACTCTCGACTGACCCTTTGTCCAGTTATGAGTCAAACCCCACAGTGCTTAACTGGAGACAGCAGTATTAATGGTGTCTCATTTTATGGCTTTTGCACTTCAGTAAATCTGGAGAAACAAATACTGCATTGTTTCTAACCTGTTTACAGCAGAACAGCGGGAAGAATAGAACATGTTCAGGTCTTTGTATTGCATGTAGAGAAATTGTTTTTACGTTCTGCACAGTTGGTTTAGAGAAATGACAAACAAGATGCATCTCAAGATTTATACCCAGTGTCTTGGAAATGTAAAACTAAAGGTGGCCACACACATGAGGTTAACGTTGGCCAAACGTGTGCATGGCAGTGTACCAATTTTCCCCCAAGAGAAAGACGGATCAGGTTATTGGATTTTAACATGATCAATTCTTTTGATCACAGGGGAGCTAAACCACTGTCAAAAATGGTGGAGAATCAGGAGGAATATCTGCCAGCCAAGCAGGAGTTTGGCGGATAGCTATCTATACTGTATGGCCAGATTTAGTTATTGAGCATGCCCACAATGTGTAAACATGTCTTTAAGATTATAATGACCCTTTAGTACTTGTATAATGCAGATTAGTTGGCGTAGTTGGTTTTAAAGGGTTGTCCAGTGGGTTTGAAATTTTTATATATATTGGGCAGAGTGGGTTAGGAAAAAAGCATTAATTATCTTGCCACTGCTGTTCCCTACAGGTTCCTGCTTCCTGTTCCCAGTTTAACACACCGGAGATGCCTGCAGCCAGATCCGTCTCACCTAGGAATGATAAGGTGACAAGTTCTTCTTTATACTGTTCAATTCTGCCTCATATATTAAAAATGTAACTCTGTCTGACACTCTTTTAACATATGTAGGGATCTGTGTGTTAACAGGGCAATGACAGACGTCACTGGATTCAGCAGTTGGTTTATTTTGTCTCCAGCACAAATCAAGGCATCTCAGTTATACAAACACTGAACCAAACCACAGCCCATCTGGGCACTAACTAAACAGTGGTTTTCTCCTCACCTATGCAGATCAGACTTTTCACAGGAGACAGGTCTACCAGCTTCAAGGCTCTGAGACAGACTGACAGTCTGAGGCCTCAAATTATTTCCTAGTAACAATCCTAGTTACTACACCAGAGAATACCTCAAGCTAGAGGGAATAGCTGTACTGGAGTGGGTTGGAATGGTAGATCCCTCTAACAATCCTACCAACCATTCAAAAACTAAAATCCAGCCCCTAAATAATGCCTGAAAAAAACTGTTCCAGTAAACTATACTTTTTTGCAACCATACAGCCTTCTGAATTCCTTTTATTTCACCCATCTCAGCAATCTGCACAAGATATAAACCCCCTCTAGTACCAAAGACATTGTTACACTACTGCTCTTAGTTCACCGATGATGTGCCTATTTACCCACATGAGTTCTGTAGCCAATCAATGGCTTTAGCGGTGTACAGCACAAGTACATTGAAGCTAATAATTGCTTTCAAAAGTAAGGTGGGTAGACAGGCACACCTTGACTGCAGTACAGTAAGACGAGTGGGGAACAACTGGAGTAGTTGTGCTGAAATGGCAGAGGATTTATCATGTGAGTATTTATTCTCCATCAAGTTGTTCTGGCTGCATGCAAAAAATTTTGTCCAGCCGAAACCTGGCATTTATGCTGGAAAGTGGCCAGATCACCACTGGATCCCATTATAGTCAATAAGGATTCAGTGGTGATCTGTGGAATCTGACAATGCTGGATCCAGTGAACTTCAGCAGGCTGTTCTCTGCCAGAGGAGCCTGCTGGAAACGTTCACTGGAGATGTGAATGTGGCCTTACTATTTTATGCCATTCCTCCCTCTTGACCAAATTCTTGTTGATTTAGTTAAACTCACTATAAAGGGTTTTAGGGGCTATAGATATTGATGTTCTATCCTTATTCTTAGGATAGGTCACCAACTTCAGATCGTTGAAGGTCTGATGCCCTGTACCCCATAGATAAGTTGGTCATTGCAGCTTCTCTCAACGGAATTTGCACAGAGAACAAAACCAGATCGTAAAACAGCTCAATTCTCCGTGCAATGACCGTACAGGGTTACTGCAGCTTAACTTCCCAATAGATAGGTCCTCAATATTTAAAAAACCCTATAAAGGTGAACAAATCGCCAATTTCTCCTGTACAGAGTGGTTGCAGTAAATGTGGGATGTCACCCCGTGCTAAGCACGTTCCATTTTAATCTAAGCTTTTTGACCCCATCTCTTCTATGTATGATCCCAACCATGCAAGTCTTGTACTATAATATATTGGTTCTAGAGGAATACTATTGGATTATGTTCTATCCAATCGTCATACTCCGTTATGTGTACAAGAGCAGAAAACATAAACCGCAAATGTATTTTGTAAAGTACACGAGGCAAAAGCCGATCAAACACAATGCTATTGATATACCGATACAGCAATTTTTTCTGAGTGGTCTAATCTTATTCCCGCAGTATTAAAACCCGAATTTCCCAGACTCTTCCTAAGAAAGACAATAGGGCAATACCTCTAGAAAACCAGAAGTTAATTTTCAGCCACTTTACAACCCCGGAGAGACATTTCTAAGTGTCTGGGAGACTGGTATTAATTTTGTTCATACCAAAGATAAATAGTGTATGACATAATTTAATGTGGATAGTAAGTTTTGCTGCCATCATCCTACACAGCATAAGATTTTAGAAATCTCAAAGGGACCAATAAACCAGAGAGACTTTCCAATGACTTAAACTAGACAGAGCTGATTGAAAAAGAAAATGTGCTTAACAGCGAGAGCTGAAGAAATAAAACTATACTACTGCCGATACACGCAGCTCACCGATATCACTGATGGGATGAACAGGGCAGAAGAGGTTTGACACTGACTTTGCACAAAATTATAGGATTAAAAAAAGGGTCCTCTTTTTTTCCCCAGAAGCAGCACAGCCCCTTGTGCATGTTTGGTAATGCAGGAAGAGATCTGGGCAGTGCAAATATGTTGAGAATTGGCAAAACACTCCATGCAATGGTTTTTGTCTGCCAGATCTGTCATTCGGTGTGAAAGTAGCCTTAGTGTACTTTCACATTTTCGGCAGAGGATTCTGGCAGGCAGTTCCGTCACCGGTACTGCCTGCTGGATCCGGCAATCTGGACACAAAGTGATCAGAATCCGTTTTGCATTAATGCATGTCAATGGGAAAAAATGCCGGATCCGGCATTCCGGCAAGTGTTCCGGAAATTTTGGACAGAGATAAAACCGCAGCATATATTATCTCCATCCTGAAAAGTCAAAAAGACTGAACTGAAGACATCCTGATGCATCCTGAACGGATTGCTCTCCATTCAGAATGCATTAGGATAAAACTGATCAGTTCTTTTCCGGTATTGAGGCCCTAGGACAGAACTCAATGCCGGAATAGAATAACTCTAGTGTGAAAGTACCCTTAGACCAAGTTGCAAGTGCAAACTAAGCTCGGTAGATGAAGAAAGAGTTAAATGGGTTTTCCAGGAGTTCAAGAGTTTTGGCCTATACTCAACATATGTCAACAATATCTGATTGGTGGAGGTCTAACTCCCTGATTCCCCCCACTGATCGGCTGCTCCGGTGAGTGCTGCAGCCTCCTCACAGCGTACCGTATTTAGTAACGAAAATAACATGAGGCTATAGCCTAAAATCAGTCTGAAACGACTACTAGACTCTTCAATAAAAGAAAGTACAAACAATCTTGTTTGGTACTCATGTCCAGGCCAACCTGACTAGCAGGCTGCAAGGAATGATCAATATACAAGAAAAAAGGGGAAATGGTTAGTGGAGCGCCTAGTGGTCAGGATCAAGTGAAAGGGTAGCAGGAAGAGAGAGGGAGGGAGGTGAACACCTCTTGTGACTTTAATGGGCCACCCTATATACCTTAGAGGAACACTATGATCGTAAACCCATATATCCAGAGGGTGATGCTACATAGAACAATATAGAAATATATAAAGAAACTAACATAAGGCTACATCCTAAAATGAGTCTGAAACAATGCTTAAGTCTTCAATAAAAAGAAAGTACAAACAATCTTGTTTGGTACTCAAGTCACCAGGGAGGGTGGTGCAAGATAAGCACATAACACTTGACACCAAACCCTCCCTCGCCGAGATCGCTAATAAGTTGGTAGTTAGTTCCTTTGTCTTCCTATTGATAGATGACCCAACGTACCGGCAAGGTATGAGGTAACTTCTTTTATTTCAAACAGCTCAACGCGTTTCCGGGCAATGAGAACCCCTTCCTCAGGAGCATCAAAGAATACATACAGAATTGCATTATTTTATAGTCAAAGAACACATGGATAAGTTTTTTCCCCATGGTGGAGGGGTTCACTTCCTGTCCTAGAACCCGGAACCGGAAGTGAACTCCATTCAGTGGAACATATTCCGTATAACACATTTAAAACTAGCCTGTATATGGCTGTGGTGATGAGATATAGTGCCTAATATAAAAAAGATATTACATAAAAATAGCAAATTTAAAAGTACTATAAAAGTACCTGAAGATTTCATTTTTAGCAGTGGAGGGTTCATCTCCGGTCCCGGACCCGGAACCGGAAGTACGCCTTGACCGCAATGTACAACAGCCCCATTCTCCCTAAAAACCAGGCCAATAAGCATCAAGGATGGGTGAATAAAATGAATAAACAAAATAGCCTGATCAGGGTGAGTTCGTTGGGGGCTGGAGTGACTATGAGTTCACTGGAGCTACTTGAACCGACGACTTCCAGTACGTACTGACGAAGACCGGAATTGCAACACATCGCGGCCAGAGATGCGTCACCACGACAAGACGCACCAAAAAATTGAGGCCTGTGGAACGCATCACAAGCAGAAATGCGCTCCACAGATATAGGAGCACCTCTACACCTCTGGGACCGCAGAGACCTTGTAATGGTGCCAATGCGTTAAAGTAAAGAACCGCGCTGCCTGAACAAGGAATTTTTTCCACCGTGCTTTAAGCCCACTTGTAATGGTGCCACCTGGAAGAGTGGAGACATCCAACCCGTGCAAACAATAATAAAGTAGAATGAAATATGTATGTGTACACATCCTAGAAGGGAAGAGAATTTTTTTTCCCCAAAAAACATACATATGCCTATAAAAAGTATGTGTGTATACACAAGGTATATATATATATATATATATATATATATATATATTACGTAAAAATAAATATGTTTTAAGAATTTTTTTATTTTTTTTTATATAGCTCCCTCGATCGATGAATAGATGAATAAATAAATAGATGGATATATAAATAAATGCAAACTCCGATGAATAAAACCATAAGGGGAAGAGTAAATAAATAAATGGATGGATGAAAAATATGGGAGGATGCATGTCTAATTAGGGCAAGGATTAATGATTCTTTGTCTTTGAATGGAACGAGGGTCTCTTTTTTATAAAGCTGGGAATAAGATTGGGAGACTAGATCTATGGGGGTCAGTTTCAAACCTGAGAAATTTCCCCAATGTACTTCAGAGAAATGTTTGGATACCCCATGTTTTAAGTACTCTCGCTGTATATTGGAGTGATGTTGATTGAGCCTTTCCCTTATTGTTTGGGTGGTGCGGCCTATGTACTGTAGGCCACAAGGGCACTCCAACAAATAGACCACATTCCTGGAGTTACAGTTCATATGATGTTTAAGTGTAATGGATTCACCAGTGTTGGAAATAGTCACTTTGTATACATGATACAAAATAATGAGGCAACACATGCACCGTCTGGAGCCACACCGGAAAGAACCTGTTGGTAGTGTTCTGGGGTTACCATAGAAGGGACTCAGGTTGCAACCTTCCAACTTAGGACATGAGGGTGCTAGTATGTTTTTCAAGGTATGTGCTTGCCTGTAGGTGATACTTGGTTTAGTAGGGAGTGTTGCACCAATAACTGGATCCTGGCGGAGGATGGACCAAATATTTTTTAAAATTCTTAAAACATATTTATTTTTACGTAATATATATATATATATATATATATATATATATATATATATACCTTGTGCATACACACATACTTTTTATAGACATATGTATGTTTTTGGGGAAAGTTCTCCGTCTATACCATTTCTTTATCTTCCCTTCTAGGATGTGCACATATACATATTTCATTCTACTTCATTATTGTTTGCACAGGTTGAATGTCTCCACTCTTCCAGGTGGCACCATTACAAGGTCTCTGCGGTCCCAGAGGCGTCGCGTCGTGGTGCTCCTATATCTGTGGAGCGCATTTCTGCTTGTGATGCGTTCCACAGGCCTCCATTTTTTTGGTGCGTCCTGTTGTGGTGACGCATCTCTGGCCGAGATGTACGGACCGGAAGACATCGGTTCCAGAAGCTCCAGTGAACTCATAGCAACTCCAGCCCCCAACGAACTCACCCTGATCGGGCTATTTTGTTTATTCATTTTATTCACTTATCCTTGATGCCTATTGGCCTGGTTTTTAGGGAGAATGGGGCTGTTGTACATTGCGGTTGAGGCGCACTTCCGGTTCAGGGACCGGAGATGAACCCTCCACTGCCAAAAATGAAATATTCAGGTACTTTTATAGTACTTTTAAATTTGTTATTTTTATGTAATATCTTTTTTATATTTGCCACATGTACTATATCTCATCACCACAGCTATATACAGGCTAATTTTACGGAATATGTTCCACTGAATGGAGTTCACTTCCGGTTCCGGGTTCTAGGACAGGAAGTGAACCCCTCCACCATGGGGAACAAACTTATCCATGTGTTCTTTGACTATAAAATACTGCAATTCTGTATGTATTCTTTGATGCTCCTGAGGAAGGGGTTCTCATTGCCCCAAAACGCGTCGAGCTGCTTGAAATAAAAAAAAGTTAACTCGTACCTTGGAAGTCCGTTGGGTCATCTATCAATAGGACGATGAAGGAACTACCAACTTATTAGCGATTTCGGCGAGGGAGGGTTTGGTGTCAAGTGTTATGTGCTTATCTTGCACCACCCTCCCTGGTGACTTGAGTACCAAACAAGATTGTTTGTACTTTCTTTTTATTGAAGTCATTTCAGACTGATTTTAGGCTGTAGCCTTATGTTATTTTCTTTATATATTTCTATATTGTTCTATGTAGCCTCACCCTCTGGATATATGGGTTCACGATCACAGTGTTCCTCTAAGGTATATAGGGTGGCCACCTTCCTTTGGTGTGGATCTAACATGCCGTACCTCCGTTCATCAGTTGTTCTGCACTTGAGTGGGAGCAGCGCACAAAAGACAGACCTGTAGACAGACCAGCATCGACTTCTAGTGCTAATTGGCATGGGGTATGGACTTCCACTCATCCGATATTGATGGTCTATTCTGTAGTTAGGTTTTCAGTAGAGATGAGCAATTTGATCCTATAGTATCAAAATTCTACCCCAAATTTTCCAAAAACTCTCATTCTATAAAATCAAAATTCTATCCAAATTCTTTAAAAAAAAAACTGAATCTATAGATTCGAAATTCTATCAATTTTTCCCCCAAAATTTCTCATGATTTGATTTGGGTTTGCAGAGAGAAAGAGAGAGAGAGAGAGACTAGATTATCATCCATAGCTTAATAATCTTAATCGCTTAATCTATATCTATATATAGCTTAATCTATTCTGGTAGAATCCATTTGGGTAAAAAAAAAAAACATATGCTCGAATCTGATGAATTGGACATAAAACACATTTTCTGAAAATTGCTCATGGCTAGTCATCAATATAAGAAAGAAAAGACTGGAAACCCTGTTTAAAAGTCCAAACACACACTTTTTTTTATATTTAAAAAAATGCATATAAAGTTCACATACAGGATATTGTTATGCGCTAAAAATATTGATGAAAGCATCCCTTTAACACTAAATATAAATAGACCAGTTAATGGCCAGACAGCAACGTGTCAAAGTAACCAGTAAGTGCAAAAACAAATGGAAAATAAATATGCCACAAAACCCAAAACGGGACCTGATCTTACGCAATTTACGGAACAAGGGTGTGATGTACATTAATCATCTATTCTCTAATGAGATTACACCATGTGGGAAATCAGACACTTGATGTAATGCGTTCCTTTAAATGAGCACTCAGACGGCCCCAGAAGAGGAAATTATTTATTCACTTGATTTTTTTTTTAAAACTCAACCTTCCATGGCCAAATGTGAAAAAGTGTTTTAAAAATGTATTTTAAAAAGCAGCAAACAGTGCTGTTATATATTTTTTTATTATGTTTTTTAATTCATTTATGTGGTTACGTTTGCTGTTTTGCCCTGATTGGCCGACAAAATCAAAGTTGCTTTGCACCTTAAAATTTACTTTCACCAAAGCAGAAAACATTGCCACTTGAGAATTTGTGCTTCAGTTAGCGAAGGGCTAGAGCCAACAATTTACACTGCACTGGCGCACCGGCCAAGAAAATATTGGCAGAAAAAAAAACAATTTACACTTTGCACATGCAAACGTGTTGAGTGGAGCCAATTATTTTTTCTTAGTCTTTAAATGAAAGTAGCAGAAGATGGCATTTTCCCTCTATTCAGGTGGAATAAAAAAAAAATAATATATATCCAACAAAGAAAAATAGCAGCACTAATGGTGGATCCTGGTGCAAATTCCTCCGACCACGGGCAAAGTGGTCATCAATGGTAGTAGTTCTCCAAAAAAGAGGCAGCACTCCAATATAAAAAGTGAAAAGACCCCCTTTATTCCCCTCTGCAACGTTTCAACTGCTCATTGCAGTCTTTATCAAACTGGTGTCAGAACATCCACATTTATACCCACAATACCTTGTGAGTCAATTAGTGATAATTACATAATCAAGTGTAAAAAGGATAATATAAAATATATAATCAAATCAGTGATACAACAACTTACTATACATCTCGTGAAGCCATGATTATTAATATTTAAAATCACATATTTCTTTGTGATTTCACATAGTGACATTGTGCATTAATCAATCAAAGTGATCACCTGTGTGTGATTAAATGAATGGCCAATTGGCCGAATAGACTATGCAAGAGACAACTTACACAGCAGTGTAATCGGATGGCGCCAACCTCAGCGTCCCCAGTCTGTCAATGCACATGTCCGGTAACCAGGATACCAGTACACACTGAGTCACGCGACCCGTCACCTGACCACACGTGATCAGTGACGTCAGTCGCAAGGCGTGAACAGGCAACCGGCCTCCACCATAGGTGCACGTGATGCGCCAGAAAGAGGCACCCCCGCTACCAATTCACAAGATCACATGATAATACCATAACCCGGCAACCAGAAGGCGTCCCAAAATCCGGCGAACCACAGCCACCCAGGGCGAAAGGGCACCGCTAAAGACAGACATGGAAGGGGATAGATGAGTCACATATGGGGCATGATAGGATTGTCTAGTACATATATACCACATCGTGAAACTACTGGAAAAAATTTATACTAGAAAAAAGAGGGATATCAAGCCGTCTATATAGGAAGAGGTAGAGTCATGAGTTCCCATGTGGAAACAATGTCTCTGTAAAATAAAGGGTAATAAGAGAGGGTGTGGTTTATGTGGTTATATCACTTTAATGATCATCACCACCCACCAATTATGGCACCAAGGTGTCAAGTGCGATCAGTACCCAACATCCTCAGAACCAAAGTCCACCCATTTTCCCTCATCTAGAAACTATAAGTGACAATCTTCCATTCACGACTTATCCACAATACATTTATCTCGATTTATAGAATACAATTCCAATCATGCTCCCTAATATGGAATTAAAAACACTGTAAATGACTGCCATCGTTTTCCATTGCTGTGATGAGCTTGAAAAGATCTATCAGATCTGATAAAATCTGAAATAGAAAGAAAACATGATAAATATATTGTTTGACACCATAGGTGATCACATTACCAGAGTACCGAATGAGAGAGACAAGCCCACAAGATGAAAGATCCCAAAAAAACATTACATTATATTCCATTTGAACTCGACATTCAGACCCTGTGGTTTAAGGGTCTGGAGACGATGTATCTATCGCAATTCCCTCTGTTTAAGGGTCAAAGTGCGATCGCCACCTCGTCTAGCCCTTGGAACTTGGTCAATAATCATACATTTTAACTCTCTTTCAGTATGACCATACTCAACAAAGTGTTTGGGAACCGGCAAATCCGTTCTTTTGCGCCTAATGGTGAAACGGTGATTATTTAGTCGTGTTTTCAAGTCACATGTAGTCTCCCCCACATAGAGGAGACCACATGGACATTGCAGTACATATATGACAAACGAGCTGTCACATGTCAAAAAATGACGTATGTTATATTGTAATCCCGTACCTGGGTGTGTGAAAGAATTCCCCTTCATCATATAGGGACAATTCACACACGTCAGAAACGGGAAGCAACCCGTTTTCCTCGGACCTAAGAAAGTTTGTACCTTTCTTTTAATGGGGACGTCTGCCCTCACTAACTTGTCACGCAGGTTAGCAGGACGACTGTATGACAGAAGCGGGGGAGAAGAAAAGGCCTCAATCAATGGAAAATTGCTCTTTAAGATGGGCCAATGTTTCTTTAGGATAATGGCTACATCTTTGATCTGTTCTGAATATGTGGTGACCAATGGAAACTGTCTAGGATTAAGTTTCCTCTCTCTAGCCTCCATTCCCTGGGGATTTTGTATCTTTCTCAGATGTTTGTAAATATTCCCTCGTGGGTATCCTCTCTGTCTGAACTTATTAATCATTTGTTCATATCATGCAGGTAAACGTTCAGGGTCCTGTACAATCCTCTTCTCACGTAGCAATTGGCTACGAGGTAGGGATTCAATGGTGGGTCTGGGATGACAGCTTTCATAGCGTAACAATGTGTTACAGTCAGTTGGCTTGGTGAAAATGTCAGTAGACAATTTATCAGTTGACAATTTATCACCAACAATAGACACCATCGTGTCCAGGAACTGTACCTGTTTGTCAGAATGTGTGAGTGTAAAGGCAATTTCACTGTCCAATTGATTCAGGAAACCATGAAATTGCTCTAAAGACTCTAAATCTCCTTGCCAAATGAGGAAGACGTCGTCTATGTATCGCCACCACCCCAGCACTTTGCTGAAGTGGTGGGACACATAGACAAGATCCTCCTCAAGAGTCGCCATGAAAACATTTGCGTATGTGGGCGCCACATTTGACCCCATAGCGGTCCCACGTAATTGCAAGAAAAATTGATCCCCAAACATAAAATAATTATGTCTCAAGACCAGGTTCAACAGTTCAATGATAAAGTCACAACATTCTGTCGAAAAATCACTATACTCCAAACATCTCATGACCGCATTTACTCCCCATGTATGACAGAAAATCCTCTGTATCTCTGATATAGGATTTAGTATTGATAGCATATGTGCGAAGTATGCGGTCAAGGAAAATGGAAATATGTGAACAAACAATAGTCAATACCCGACACAATGGGTCGCCCAGGAGGATTCGTCAAAGACTTGAGTATTTTAGGTAACACATAAATAATTGGCGTGCGTGGACATTCTATCAATAAAAAGGAATGTAATCCTTCATCGATAATGCCCTGATCACGTGCCAAATCCAGTACATTTTAGATTTTTTTGATATATTCAAATTTGGGATCACCAGACAATTCCCTATATACATTTTGGTCATTCAGCTGTCTCCTAATTTCACCCATATACCATGATGTGTCCATGACAACAACCGCACCACCCTTGTCGGCCGGCTTAATGGTAAGGCTGTTGTCATGGCACAACTCCTCCAAAGCCCCAATATCAGCAGAGGTCATATTGGGGTGTTGCAATGGTGTATCCAAGACCCTGGA
Organism: Bufo bufo; assembly: GCF_905171765.1. NCBI lineage: Eukaryota > Metazoa > Chordata > Amphibia > Anura > Bufonidae > Bufo > Bufo bufo. Next base: position 125,979,548 of record NC_053398.1, read on the forward strand.
TTTAACTCTATCAATATCAAGTGCCACAGCTCTAGTAATTGTGTCCAAGGTGTGAGAATTAATTTGTGGTATGAAATCTACAGTGGTCCCTCAAGTTACAATATTAATTGGTTCCAGGACGACCATTGTATGTTGAAACCATTGTAAATTGAGTAATTGGCTCCAAAACCCCAAGATGTCATCCAAGATAAGAGAAAATGAAGATAAGAGAAAAATAAGCAGATAACTAAGGCAGATTCTTACATATAACAGTTAGGAACAGCTGCTAGCTAGCAACTAATATAGCTATTTTTCCAGAGAAGTGGCCTTGATTGGTTGGATCTGAGTTTGAGACATTGTATGTTGAGTCTGGTTTCAACTTACGATGGGTCAGAAAAGACAATTGTAAGGTGAAAATATTGTATCCAGAGGCCATTGTTTCTTGAGGGATCACTGTATATATTTAACAGAAATATATCATCATATAAGTCATTTGGTCATTTGGGAAATTATTATTGGAAATGTTATATTTTTATTTTAAAGATATTAAAGGGGTTTTCTTGGAGTAAAATATCGATGGCCGATCCTCAGGATAGGTCCCTAATACCAAGTTGGCGGTTGTCCAACTCCCAGCACCCCTGCCGATTAGCTGTTATTCCTAGGCCAGTGATGTCATGTTCATCGGTCACATGGCATAAGTGCAGCTCAGCTCCATTCCAGTGAATGCACCTGGGCTGCAATACCAAGCATGGCCACTATGCAGTGATTGGCACTATGCTTGGTATACGGTAAAACGGCCAGAGCCCTGCAACTCCTTTAAACAACTGATTTCTAGGAGTACCAGGAGTTGGACCCTCACTGATCAGATGTTGAAGACCTATCCTGAGGATTGGTCATCAATATCTTACTTGCAGAAAAGTCCTTTAATATATACTTTTTTAATTTTATTTACAATGTTTTCATTGCTTTATGTTGTCTTTTTTTAGTTACCTGGAAGGTCATGATGTTCAAGCACTTTGGCAAGAGAAGTTAAATGACTTCCTTCTGAACGGCTCACGCTATTGTCTTTAAACACAGTAGTCTAATTAACTGGAAAATGTCTTATAAAGAGATCCAACTGTGTCCAAGAAAATGCAAAACCTCGCGAACAAGCATATAATAGTGGAAATTAGTCATATTTGAGGGGAGAAAAGATACCAAGTGATCTGTTAAATTGCATATTTTCCTGCTGTTTAGAAAGGTATTGGACATATGCAAAAAAAGTAAAGCCTCTCATCACTGTGGCAGGAGTTCTTGGTTTGAGAAGTCTTGGATTTACAACGGACATTAAATCCTGGTCATGGATTGGTGTTTCAGAAAATGGTCATTTTGGTCTTGGTGCCAATTCCCCTTCTTCGTGTCCATTTCTCTGCTAAGGCAACCACTGGATGCCAGAAAGGGTTGAGTGGAATTCTTTGGAGACCAATCACATCTTGAAAATATATTTATTTATTTATGAACTATTAATTAGGTGACCTAATGTGCAATAAAATCCTAAAAGAAATTAATGTTCACCCAGCCAGCATTAAATGCAAGTACTGTCTGCATTTCTAATCTGTTTTCTTGGATGTTGCTTCCACATAGAATGTCTACTTGAGCCTTGTATCGATGACTTCATGAGATCACATCAACTGGACAACCCCTTACTCTAAAGTTGCATAGATCGTAGCGGGTCTCATTCCTGGAATTCCTGGTGGTCAGCTCATATCACCTACGAGTGGTTCCCAGTCAAATTAATGGGAGACAGTGTAATACATGGTCACACCACATCCTCCAAAGCTCTTTGCTCTGAATAATAGAAGTGAGACCCCCTAAATGACCTTTATATACACTAATATGGCCGGCATACAGACATTTTACTGTTGGGACAATCTTTTTAAGGTACACATTCTGTAATGTAGTGTCAAAGATGAAAACAGACCAGCTTATTTCAGATATGGAAATTAATCGGTCAACCTGATTTTGACACCTAAAACTGCCCATGTTCTTTGAAGGGGCTGTCCCATCACCAGGACACTTCTGGCAGCAGCTTATATCCTACCAGAATAGAAGATCAGAAGTCGCATTTCAGCTTGTCTCAATCCTTCTTATACAGTTGGGATGCCCCATGTACATTAGATATGTAGTTGATTTGTCCCCATCGAAATTGTTCAGATGATGATAATCTATCATGTATCAGGGGCCTTTATACCCACTTTACCAATCCCCTGGTCTCCCATACCTTCCTGGATTCCCCAGCAATGGCATACCAACACAACATATGCCTGCTGCAGCTAATCACTGGCTGTAGCAGGCATCCAGCAGCATGCATCACTCTACATCAGGGATACTCAACCTGCAGCCCTCCAACTGTTGCAAAACTACAACTCCCAGCATGCCCAGACAGTCTAAAGCTATCAGCCTACAGCAGGGCATGGTGGGAGTTGTAGTTTTACAACAGCTGGAGGACAGCAGGTTGAGCATCCCAGGTCTACATAAAAATCCTTTATATTTTTTATGTCTAGAAGCAAGCATATATTTTTTTCATAGATACGTTCTTGTGATGGCATGTCTCATCAAATCTTAATCCAACACTCTCCAATTCATAATGCAAAAGTGACAATTGATAAATACTGAGACAAATACTGCATACATGAGACATTTATGTCATCCAAAGCAGATGGATATAATGTAGATTTGGGTGGCTGGTTAATTGGATGTTCCCCCCCTTCCAATTATACCCTGAGTGTGTCCCATTGATCATTGGATGATTAAATCTTAAGACATTGTGGTACAGTAGGTCAAGGCAAAATATACTTGCACCAAACAAGATGAGAGGTTTGGTTTTCTTCTTTACCAAAGATATAAATATCAGAATTGATGCCTTTATAGTAATTTTTGTATTTTTATTTTAATATATATATATATATATATATATATATATTATTATTTTTTTACATTGACCAACAAGGGGCAATAATAAAATAATACGAATTTGAAGCTAAAGTATACGGTAATTTTTTTTAAGAGCACCCTATAAAGTAAGTATCCTTTTGAAAGATAGTACATGAGGATTAAATCACATTAAACTAAATATTGAAGTTGTACTTTTGATATATTTTACAGTTATTTGACTTTTCATAAAGGTCAAAGCACTGGTCTTAATCACAAACCTAACCAGGGAAGGTTTCAAACATTATCTGGTTTCGGACAAAGGCTGGTATTTTTCTTTTCGGTGCATAAATTGGAAACAGATGAATCAGTTTAAAAAATTACCTACAAATCCCCAGGTTTGGTGTTGTATGCATCCTTGGGATCAGCTCATCTATCTAATTAATTCTATATAATTATCTCATATTTAATGCTGCTTTGATTAAGTGGCTTGGCTAGAGTAAATCTTAAGCTCTTATTTTTCACAGTTTGACCGGTAATGCAAAAGTTCCGCAGCATCTGTTAAAATACACATTTTTGGTTCAAGTAAAAAATGATAATATGCTAATATATGAGATAAATATTCATATTTGAACTTTATAATGTGCATTCCTCCGCATCAATCACCATAATGGCTTCTATAGGACCAAATAAAGTCACTTTATCATAAAAAGCATAGAAAACGTAGAAAACATATTCCCCACGCAATGGGAAAAAAACCTAAAAATAACATGCCATCCAATAAACATACAATTATGCAGGCCTATAAAAATGTTTGACCTGGGGCAAGACCCTTTTGGGACACCAAAATCAGGTTAGAGCAATGATTTACAAGATCATATGTGTATTAACATACGAAAAAAGCAAGACAACATTGAATGGCTTCTCGCACTTTTGAGAGAACTGAAAGAACTACAACTTTGAAAGTCCCATAAGAGGGCATAATCTTTTTTTTTGGCAGTACCCTACAATGCTGGTAGAATAAAGACATGTGTATATTGTCACCCTGATGTACTTAAAAGAGTTGTACACTGACATAAACATGTACCGGTATATGAATGTTTTGCAAATGAAAACTAATAAAACTTCCTAACATATTTTAATTATGAAAACTGCACCAATGTCTGGATTAGAGATTCGCTAATTTCTCGAAAATTTGGTTCGGCTGCTTCGCCGAACTGTACAAAAAAATTTGCTTTGCGATGAAATACTTTGTCACAAAGCGGATTTTTTTGTGAGTAGCGGGTGCAATGACAGGGAGCTGCAATAGCGCAGCCCCCATCATTGTCTGGCTCAATCTATTCTTCAACATGGCTGATGCAGAAGAGAACAGGCTTAGCTAATGAACTGAGCCGGACAGCCAATGCCCTTCATCACATCGCAGATAGAGGGAGGAAGCTCCCTGCCTGTGAGGAACTGTTGCTACTGAGACCGGTAGCGGAGTCTGAAATCCAGACTAGAGATGAGCGAATCTAATCCCGCGAAGTGAAATTTGATCCGAATTTCAGGATAAATTCGATTCACCTACAAGCCAAAATTTCCTCGTGCTTCGCGTCAGTGAATCGATTTAACCTGAAATAGCATAAAAAACAAAAAATTCTAACTTACTGCCACCATTTGCTTGCGATGTGCCAGCCGCCGCCATCTTGCTTGAAGATCTCGGCCGAAATCCCGTACTGCGCGACATTAGTTCATCACGCCGGCTGGCGTGGTGACGTATGACGTCATCATGCTGGCCGACAAGAGGATGTAATCTCGCGTCGCAAATAAACGAGCAAATAAAATATACCCTGCCATCAATGACTGCAAACATACTACTGCATCCAGTGATCTATATACGGTATAATGAGGGAACAGGCGAATTTTCTGGAGCGACCATTCTTAACAATACTTGTTCTTTGTGGCACAAAAAAATATATAAAAATCTATGTTCCTGGGCAGCATGCTGCCCTGTGTAAACAAGGTGGTGCAACCGACAATGAAACTAGGAGGAATGATTGTAGTAGTGATCATTCATTACCATACATTAGTAATAACTGTTGTATGTAAATGCAGCTAACAAGCTGGCAATAATCTGAAACGAGCATTCTTATGAACATTTGTTCTTGATCATTGCTCCATGCATTGGCCCTTGTAAATTAGTCCTAATTATCCTGACTTCTTTTACTCCAAAAATAGGAGGATGCTCATTTGTAGTCTATTGAATGTTGACCACACCTGGTCACAGATATTGTTTGGTGCGAATATTAGAATCGCCAATTTTAATCGCGAATATTGCCACTTTGAGAATTCGCGAAGATTTAGAATATAGTGGTATATATTCGTATTCGCGAATATTCTAGATTTTTTTTTCATCTGAACCCATGATCCCTCTCTGCTTCTTGCTTGTGGGCCAATGAGAAGGCTGCAATGTATTTGTCTGAGCTTAGCAACATCCCTAGCAACCAATAGGAAAGTTGCCTACCCCTTACTATATAGGAAACTCTCCAGCAGCCATTTTCTACAGTTTTTTAAAGTTCTGAGAGAGACAGCAGTGTCATTGCTGTGCTCTGTGCTTTGCTGTGTCATTACATTAGATAGTTAGTTAGTTAGCTTATGTATATAATACAGATAGTCAGTGTAGGTTAGATAGTGATATAGTGTAGCTGATAGGTTCTGCGCCCATACATACATGCTACAGACATAGTGCTGTGATGTCACAAGTTCACAACAATACTTAGTGCATCAATCAGTAATATGTAGTCAGACCTGCTAAAATGTGAAGTTGCACGTATTGCACAAAAATATGCGCATCGTTATTTGCTAATTTACGCAATCGCAAATATATTGGAGCACTCTATCTGCCTATAAAGCTATTGCAATGTTCTGCCGTGCCAACCATTTTCTCCAGTCTCAGGAAACTTCTAGAACCTTGAAAAGTGTTACAAAAGTGACCCACGCCTGTATTGCGCGTGCAATACGCACATATTACATTGCCGATTTTCAGAATCAAGAAAATAATGGCGAATTCTCGAATATTGCCCCTGCCGCTCATCACTACAGATGTAATCCTTGCCCAAGCTATTATTTGACCGGTTGTTTAACTTCTCATGATGGACAACATAGCCCTTCTCAAATAAGAATTCTGACCCTGGGAGGGTCATTAAGAAATATAGAGGGCAAGATTTTCAAGGAATCATCATCTGGAGGATGTTTACTCAATCTTCTACTGAGGTCAACTTTATGTAGTCCAAAGACTCATGACAGCACATGGTCGCATATGTGATCTTCTCCTGAGGTATTGGCTGAGAAGCTGTTCATCTGTCAACCTCTCAAGATGGGCCAAATAAACCCTTCGCTCAAAGGAATTCTGCCCTCTGAGGCCCAGCAGGAGGAGGACAGGCTGTGGACAGGAATAAACTTATTTGTACAGATTTTCAAGAAATCATCACCTGAAGATTGTTTACTCAACGTTCTACTGAAGTTGAAATTAGGCCATTTGTTACTGAACTACATAACATATGGCATCTCTACAGTTTTTTCCAACCTTGCTCATTTATGATGCTCTATACCTGTATTTGGTGTCTCTAAGTCTGCTAAATTAAGCTAAGTTTCTATTAAGTCTTAGTCTGGTAGTATGATATTTTGACAGGTTTTTTTTAAGCTTCTGAAATACAGTTCCTGCATTGGAACTAGATTGCAGTGCTTAAAATATAAGAAAAAGCATTTGCAGAGAGCAGATTAATATGTCTAAATGATTGGAAGTAAAACTACTTCAGATACATTAGTATGTCATTTAGTTAAGGAAGAATTTCCTGTTAACACATGAGAGCATCAGCAAATCATCAGTTATCATAAGAGGAATCAGTTTTTAGCATGGGTTTTGTATATGTGTGCTATTTTAGGCCCCCTCCATTCTGATATAGTACATTGGTGATTCCTGAGATAGCTGGGTCCCAAAATTTGAAGGGAAGGTGGAGGGGGCAGGAAATACACAACCACATATTCCATGTAGGATCATCAGATACAGTGCAAGCCTTCATTCCCCATGATTATCAGTGATCCTTGGGCACCACCTTGACCTTGTTGCCAGTACATGATTTATCCTTCCTTGGACCACTTTTGATAGCCACCAACCACTGCATTCCAGGAACACACAATACCTTTCGTTTTCGAGATACTCTGTCCTGGTCATCTAGCCTTCACAATTAGGCCCTTCTCAAAGTTGCACATATCCTTTATCTGCTCCCAACACATCAACTTCTGAAACTGACTGGTCACTTGCTACCTAATATATACATACAGTATACATTACTATTATCACTCCAGTTTTGAAAAGTGGGTGGAAAAATGAGCATTAGTAGTTTGTTGTGGTGATTTAAAGGGGTTTTTAAACTTCTTGCTTTTTTTAAATTGTTTCCCACCTAATGGGACCTGTCAAGGGAAGCATAGTTACCTGCTCCGTGGATCCTGTGTTGTCTTCTCCAATAAATTTTTTTCACAGACAGGGTCACTTGTGCCGCTGCAGCCAATGCCTGAACTCAGTGGGGACAAGTCCCAAAGTGGAACCTGACTCCTGGGTTATGTCCTGCTGGGGGACACATCACCACTGAGGGCAGTCATTGGTTGCAGCTTCAAACATGACCCCTTCCATGTGCCGAAATGTAAAAACCTGAAGTCTGGAGAAGTCAGCTCTGGAGGTATGGAGCTGAAAACGAGCATCGGGAAAAGGTACGTATGCTTTCCTTCGCAGGTTTAATTGGTTGGGGTGGGGAAGTAATTTAATCTACAAAGGGAAAACCCTTTCAAGACAGATGTCTCAACTGTGACTTTTTAAGATGTCACAAAGATTTTCACAGTCCTACTCCATTAAAGGGGCGTAACGTCTCAAGACAAAAGTCTTCAATTTAAAGATGTCCCAGATGTATCCAACATTGTGTGACTTTAAAGGCTATGTACACCTTTGGGAATAATTTTCCTATGATTGCTTTTTACTCATATAGGGGTTAAAAAATTTTTTTCCAATTGGTCTTTATTAAAAATATTGAGCGGTTCTGTCACACAGGGTTACTTGTTTTTCTAGCTGTGTGATTCCTACATTCACTTTGTACCGGTTATTTAATAACCCTTATCTCTAAATTAATAAGAGGTCATAAACACTTATTTAAGCCACATTCTTATCAGTAAGATAAGGATTGAGCTATAATGAGGGTTTATAATGTCAGAGATAAAGAGCCCGTCAGCTCCCTGTCTGATGGACAAGAGAGAAAATTCAGTTCTTGCTAATAGAGCATCTCAGCTCTGTACCGACAAAACGACTCCATATTTTTAATAAAGACCAATTGAAAAAAAATATATATTTTTAGCTTATAATGAGTACAATGCACTATGCCTATAAAGGTGTACATAGCCTTTAAATATATTTGGAGCAAGTTCCTGAAGTGCAGATTCCTACAAAATTGACTGTAAAAATTTCCCTCCTGATAAATCTGCCACATATTTATTCATAATGTAAATTCAAATAATAAATAGATAAATAGCTAAATGACTAATACATACATATTTATATCTTTATATCTTTATATCTTTGTTTTTGCCATCAGGTTACATATCTTTTCATTATTGTCTAAGTATTTTATGGACATCAGACAGCGAATTCCTCTCATTGTTTTAGTTAGATGTGTGTCAGTGCTGTCTCAGTGTGAAACCTTATATGATCTCCTGTTCAGACTAATAAATGACAGTCTACAAGAACCCCAAATAACATGGAACATCTGTTGCTTCACTGAGTGAGTGGTACGGGCTTCTCTTCTGCTGCTACTTTGTTCTCGGAGACTCCTGGACTAATAGCACAGACAGAGGTGACACATAATCTTGGAATGCACCGATAATCTGATGGCTTTCTCTATAATACTCCTGCAATGTTTGTATAGTATATCATAGCATTTGTCATTATGAATACTAACGTGGAATGCAGTGAATGATTCCTGCATACTGGGCTCAGACTCTCACTAATCCTCTCATTTACAGTGAACCACGGACCACCAGACGCCTAATCTTAAAAGCTGAAGAATTAAACCCCCCCCCGTCAGCTGCAGTGAAACATTAGGAAATATCCATTGGCTTCTTCCATAAATACAAATATACATTGGGACGCCATCACCATAATGGTATTTTATTGATAGGCTGCGCTTAGTAACAATGTGGAAGGCGAAGTAGATTTGGCCACTTTTGGAGACTATGGAACTGAAGGTCACAGTCCGTCATCAGAAAACCTTAATCCAGGGAATAATCTGATTGCATTTGTTAGGATTTTTTTCCTTCCATTTGGGAGAAATTAGAAGTGGCTTCATAGACAAATGGATAACTGAGGACAAGATGACCTTGACGGATACAACCATGAAGCTACATAGCAATTTAACTACAAGTAATTGTTCTTCTGTCAGATGAAGCTCTGGCTAGTAGGACTTAAACCTGGTTTTAGCTCTATCAGTATAATAATAGACAAAGGGGAGATTTACAGTCTTAGTAATAGCTACAATGGAGTGAAAAGTGACTTACCACCTTACGCGCTGAAGGAGTAGAGAAAAATAGTGAATACTTTGAGGGATATTTCTCAATACTGTCATAGGATGCAAGTCTGAAAAATGGGCCACCGGGGGCATAATTTGCTTGTTGCGTCCAATATTCTTGAAGGAAAACGTTTACCATCATATTTGGATTTCGTTAAAAGGTCACTGAATTTTTAGCAAACTTTTGATTACAGAGGCATATCAAAAATTTTGTTCTGTTGGGGTCTGGATGCTGAAACCCCCACCGATTCCTAGAATGAGGATAGAGAATTGAACATATATTGCACTCTCTCATAGATTTTCCTTTGAGTTCATATCCCACAATAAGGAGAGAAAGCGTGATATGTAAGTGTGATCGGTGAGGGTCTCAGCACTCACACTGCCACAGGTCAAAACTTTTGATATGTCTCTATAACATCAAAAGTTTGCTGAAAACTCAGATAACCTTTAAAGGGATTTTCTTGGAATGATTAACGATTAGCTGAAGGATGTAGTCTACATCTCCTAATGACAGATTTATACTTACATGTTCTCCACCAGTCCAGTCCTGCTCACTGTCCTCCATCTCTCCATCTTCCTATCCTGGTTTGTTTTCTTGTGGCCAGGGTAGGGACATGGATAACTGTGCAGCTGCAGCCAATGACTAGCTTCAGCAGTGAAGTGTTGCTTGGGGATACAATGCTGAAGCTAGTCATTGGCTTCAGTGGCACATGAGACCAGGTCCATACCAGGGGGGGAGAAGATGGATGACCAGATGATGGGAGCGGCGGGGATCAGGTAAGTGTGAATCTTTCAGTAGATGATGCAGGCTAGGGGCCTTCCGTTAACAGTTAATTAAGAGGTAGTCTTCTCAAAGAAGATGGCTGATGTACACTCTATAAGGTGCAGCTCAAAGTCTATCACAGAAACTCTCTTCTAAATTAAAAGGGTTGTCTTCTCAAAGAGGTGGTCTTGGGCAGGTTTCATTGTAGTGTCAAAAGTTTTTTTTGGGGGGTACAATATTGATAGGATAGGTCATCAATATCAGTGTAGTGGGGGTCCAAGCCTTGGTACCATTTTAATCAGCTGTTTTAAGAGACTGTTACACTTCCTAGGCCAGTGTCATAACATTTATCGATCAAATGGGGTAGGTGCAGTTAAGTCCCTTTCAAGTGAATGGGCCTGAGCTGCAATACCAAACACAGCCGCTATACAGTGTACGGCGTCATGCTTGGTAAGCTGTAAAGAGGCCACAGCACTAACCTCTTCAGACAGCTGATGGATGGCAGACCCCGACTGATCAGATATTGATGACCTATCCCGGGAAATCCCAGGGAGCCCCTTTAAACCAACCATATACATTAGATAAATGTTGGCTGAACCGACTGATTTTGGGGGGATTAACCTTGACTGGGCTTGTCCTCACCAGGAGCTCCACTGCATCCACACGGGGGTCCTCTACGGTTTGATTCACCTTGTTGTTATTTTTGGATTTGTGTTGAATGTGATGCGTTCTATTGGCATGGTTGTATCACATCCTCCCCATAGAAACTACTTCTAGAGAAGATAAAACTGGCAGAATGCGACTCCCCTGCACATTTTTCTCTAATCCGCCTGATGACATGCACAGTACTATTGTGTAACTTTCCACTCAGTTAAGTTTGCATTTTATTAACTTTTTTTCCTGATATAAATTTACAATGCAAAACAATTTTGGAGAAATATTGCAGCAGGCGGGATCATAAAATGTTCATAGTCGTTACATTGTCATCTCCGAAGAATTATCTCAACATTTCAAGAAATTATGCACTAAACATTTCCTATTCTACTAAACAGCGTGTTTAGTTTAATATTAACCCTGGGCTACATGCGCCTGACATGCGATGCCGCCATAGAGGTGGCACAACATGCTGTCGCCTTGGGTTGGCACACTAATAAAATACCATTTAGCCAATGAGTGACATGTAGTGCATTGACTGGGAGCAATGTCCAATTGGCAGCGGTCAGCTCTGCTTTGTCTATATGGTATATACTTTATAGTCTTTGGCCCAACATGTGCCCTCCAGAGAAAGCTGAGTAGCGTTGATAGGGACACAAAAGACAGTACTTTCCTAGCGCTGCTTTCACTCCATTCTATCGGTCGAACACCAAGAAATTTGATATTGATTGTTTCTCCATTAGTAGGTTTTATAAAATTGACTTAATATTTGGCAATCACTGAACTAAATTGTAGTCATATTTGGTACTTTTCTCTTATACTGGCCATATATTGTGTTGAGCGAATCAAAGTATCTGATGTGGACTTCAATCCAAATTTCAGGAAATTTTTTATTTATTACGAAGTTGAATTTCCTCACGCTTCATGGTAACGAATCATTTTTTCCTAAAATGGTGGCTGAAAAAGAAAAAAAAATCACAATCTATTTGCTCACGGAGAGGCCGTCCACATGATGCCATCACCACGTGATTGCGCTGGTGACGTCACCGCGTGCATCCAGCGTGATAACGTTGTGACATAATCAGGCTCGCTGAAGGTCCTTTGGCAGGTTTTCTTCAATCAAAACAGGAGTGGGCGGCTTCTCCGCGAGCCAGTGGATGAGGGTTTATTTTTTCCCATGTTTAACCCCCAAAAGGCTGAATGTGAGTCACAGATGCCGTGATCAGTTTTGAACACGGCATCTGGGGGGGGTTAAATGATGGAGAACAGCGCGATCTCTGTTCCCCGCCATTGCGCCTGCTCCATATAGTGGAAAGTGATTTGTAATGAAGTAAGTCATAACAAATCAAATTTCTTGTCGAAGTTCAGAGAAGAAGCCATATTAAATCTACATTCAATAGCATGCTCTGATGACTGGTATTTCTTTCAATCTCCGCATACACATGCATGCTCAGCCTAGCATGTATGTTTCCTGATTAGGGAAAAAAGTGAAAGCAGCTGCCAGACACCTCTTACAGCGGCTTATCTCCTGAGGACAAAAAGATTGGGTAGCTGTAATCCAACTGCCAGATCCATATCTTGCCCTAGATCCGCCACCTAGGGAGAGTTGGTAGGCCCCAATAAACATTAGATTGTTGGCTGGGCCCCCCAAAAATGCCAGGTTCATTAATTCATTAATGCGTATGGACAGCTTTTGTGCGCACAGGAACTTACATGTTACAGCAACAGTTAGTGTGTCTCTTCCTATTATAACTGTACACACAGTGTGTGCTACACTCATGGTTAGCAGGAAGGCAGGGATAGCCACACAACAGCCCACACGTGTTCTGGAAATCAGAAATGCTAATTTTTCCAATTAAGATTTCTGTATAGGTCATAATCAAGGTGTAAATGGCTCTTGGTTGGCACATCAGGTGGTGAATAATGCAGCCCTGAACACCACTTTCCCTACCTACGTGGACAATCTGCCCTAAATGGCGGTCCCCAACTGGGCGATGGTCCTTAACTTTACTAAGTGAAGAGGCCTAAGCAAAAAGAGGTAAAAATAACAACTGTCAAAAAGACAAAATCAGAAGGTAAAACGTCAGATCCAAAACAAGATACAATAACAGAATCAAATAATAGGCAGGGTCAATACCCGGAGGTACCATCAGAAATATAATCAGCAATCACAGGCAAAGTCACAATGAAAGCAAAAGTCAAGATCCAGGAGTTTCAAAATGTACTAAGGCTAGTGTGGCAATGGAGATCAGTCACAGGTGCTTGTAGCCAGCAGTTGCCTGTTTAAATACCTCACCAACAGGAAAGACATGATGACGGCCAACTAGCCCCAGCATCATCAGAGCTGGTTGCCACAGTATTTGAAGGACGTCAGTGGAGCCTTCATAGCAAGGATCGCTGCGGGGACACAGGCAAGTGAGTTCTTGACACTGGTTATGGCATAATATGTGGCTTTTAATTCAACTATAAAGGAAATTGATCAATAGTTAGACGTGTGTTTATTAGTTGGCAAAAATTGTGCAAATCTATCTAAATGGCTCACACTGCCTCATAATTTTAATGTAACCAGTATCAGCTAGTCTACTTTACAGCACCTCATTGCTACTGTACATGTACAAGAATAAAACATGTACAAAAATAACGCACAGCTTTGGCATCAAAATTGCAGAGGCTGGCATAAAATATAGCACAAATACATAATAAACTCACCCAATGCCATGTATTGCTTTATATGAGGCTATATGAGATAGAATTCTAGCACATTTTTCTACATAAATTTTTTCGCTAGGTGGTATATTGCTGTTCTCCAACTGCTGGGGGTCTGATTGGAACCCCTGCTGATCTTTGGAATGAAGTTTGAAGGGGTTTTCTAGTAATAATACACTATTACTTATGCCTAGTAGCCTGCATTACCAATTGAAAAGTTCATACTTACCTGCTCCCTGCTGCTATGGTCTTCATCGCTGGCTCGTCCATCTTCTGGTACCCAGGTATGGACATGATCAAATGTGCATGGTTCCCAAATGGTACCTCACCGGTGAAGCCAATCATTGGCTGCAGAACAGCAGGTGACCAAGTCCATACTTGGATTGGATGGAAGAAATAAAAAGCCAGGGACTGGAAAATGTACAAGCGGGTGCAAGGACAGGAGCAGCGAGGAGCAGATGATATATGACCCTTTCAATAGGTGATGCAGGTTTTTAGGCAAAAGTAAAACGTGCATTACTAGAAAATCCTTTTATAAAGCATTGTCTTTTAAAGGGGTTGTATCACCTTGAATATTGATGGCATATCACTAGGGTTTGCTATCAATGTCAGATAGGTGCCGGTCTGACCTCTGGAACCTGATCCTAGCTTACAGAACGAGCTCCCCAAAGTAAAGGAAAGTGAACTGTGCAAGCAGCTATTTCTGGAATTCCCATAGCGGTGAATGGAGAGGAGGCTGTGCATGCGTGGTGTGTTCTCTATCCACTTGTATGAGAACTCCAATAGAAGTAAATGGAGAGCAAGCCACACAATAACTGTGCAATCTCCTTTACTTCGGGGACCCCATTCTGGAGATAGGAGTGGGTCCCAGAGGTAGGATCCATACCTTTCTGATATTGATTGCCTATCCTAGTGATATGCCATCAATGTCTGAGACAGGCCAACCACTTTAAGTTTCACTTGGCCATTTCTGTGTGGCCACATGATTGGACACTGACTATAAATGGGCCCATCATGTGGCCTCCAGAGATGTGGCCACCAAGAGACTTAATGGCCACATCATTCTCACAATCGGCAGGGATCCCAAAGGCCCTGAACCTTTGAGGCCCTATTCAATCCTCCTGAGAAAACCCCATAAAAGGTACTTCTCCACATGAAATCTTGAACAAATAGCTGGACATACATGATATGCACTTTGCACTCCAATTTTATATAGAGCAAAACATTGACTAGCCGACAGGGGGCACCACAGCTATCCATATGGTTGACAACTAAATGCAAGGAAACAATGACAGCTGGAAACTATATAAATGGATATGGATGGAAGAAAAGAAAAATCGTTCCATTCTGGAACATGCTTAAGACCCAACCAGTGGTCTGTGCAAATGCTCGAGGAGCTTTAGACTCAATTGGGGTCATTTTTTTTATCTTTCCAGGGCCAACACATTAATTCTACATCTTCATACCATTCAACATTGGAAACCTGAAATGAAATGTCTCCACGCTACTACATATTAAATTCCACATGTCGTATTGTGCATGGCTTAAGAAGATTGATGCTTGTTACCATGTAAAATCCAGTGTAACGCGGGCAGAGTGGTATTCTGTATGTAACAAGGCTGCCGCGCCATTATATATTTTCTTGCATGAAATGGCAGGTAAGCCTCATTGCACCGCAAAATATCTGTAATCAGAGACCTTGAAGGCAAGTATTAAACAGCAAGAAACCTAAAAGCCACTTTAAATGTGAACTTAACATTTGCATCCAGGGCAAAACTGTACTTTGCCTTAGTTAAATATTTATTAGAAATGAAATTACTACAAGAGAAAATTTCTGTTCCACATTTTCACAGGCTAATCCTTGTGAGAAAATTCCATATCTTAAAAGGTTATTTATTTTATTCTGGTACGGCACAGTAAATGCATCGTTTTTTAGTTGGAAGGGATGAGGTCCTAGAATGAGGGCCTCTGGAGAAATGGAGAAGTAGGGTAGTAGTGTGCTTACAGGCATAACTAAGTTCTGTTGGCGGCTGTATTATTTACTAGTTCTGAAACAGGTTGTCACATAAGGAAAAGCAGAGACTATATGACCTATAAGTTCATGTGGACATCACAGAGGAGGTCTCTGGGATTCTGGAGGACTCATCATGACCATGTATTACCGTACATGGTTGTCCTCTCATCTGAATCATAGAGCCGAAACAAGTGAACTGATTGAGTCTCACCCGAAAGAGATAGCTGACGGGTAATTGCCGCTCACTGTTAGAGCGGAGCCGACTCTTGACACTCCCTACGCACTCTGCACATATTAATTTCCAGCCACACTCTAGCAGCAAGTGGCAACTGCCAACTTTAAGACTTGAAAAAGGGGTCCTGAGTGCCCCGAAACATGTTGGCCATGTAAAATATCGAATAAAGGTCCTATAGTTCACTACTATTTAGGTTGTAGTTTTGTGCATGCCAGCTATCACTTCAGATCGAGATGCAATCAGTACACTAGTTTCTGCTTTACCGTTCTACTACTCGTTTGGTTGACTGGCATCTGCCCCTAGAGAACAAAGATAGCAGTGGCTGCACCAACCCTTTTTTCACTGCCTAAACCTTTGTTAATGTTGTACCCACTTTGCACAACAGTTTCAGGCGAGCAAAATACATCTCCTTGAGGGACCATGCACTGTTACTTATCTACCCTATGAACGACTTCTACTCTTTGAATACTTTTTTCCTCTCATCTGAATAGACAACTTGTCCAGCAAGCCGTTGGGGAGTCAGGGTCGAGGATGTGAGTGGTGGTGGCTCTAACAGTATGATGTGTTCAGGTGGTCTTCCTCAGGTCATTGCTCCCTAGGGCCAGTGCAGTGTAAGGAGAGGGCTAAACAGGATGCATGTTTAGAAGCACGTCTGGCCAGGACGTGGTTAAGTCTGATGGGTGTCCTAACTGTAGTCCCTTACAAGCAACAAGGTCTGTTTAGCTGTAGTCGCAGGTTTCCTTGCTGACTCCTATGCTTGGCCATGCAGATTCCAAGTTCTCCTTTCTTTCTCTCTTTCTTGCTGTAGCAGAAGCATTAACTTTTGCAGAGATCGATTAGTCTCTGGATTCTGAGGCCTAAGAAGATGGAGCACATGGACTTTCTTCCTCCCTCCTCACTCACTCACACTAGTCTCTATTGTCAGGAAGTAGGATCAGCCCAATCCTGCACCTCCTGAGAGGGGTGGAACAGAGTTATTAACCCTTTCCCTGCCATCCATACCTGGCTGTGCTGTGTGCACATAATATTAAATAACATAACATTACATAATGTTACTAACCATTTGCAGATAACCCCTGTACTGGGGCACTGAACATGCAAAGCCACTACAGGAAAATAACATCTTCACACATCAATAACATCCGATTGCTAGGGTCCTCCTTTATAAGAGGAGTTGTCAGGTGGGACAAGACCTTTAGATCAGTAAATGCCAATTATTTTTCATAGTAGGACCTCCACATTTGTCCCATTCCAGAAAACCTCTCCTCCGACCTTAAAGAACTTCTGAGTAATGACAAAGCATTCTCCTCTATATTCTGGGCAACAGTTGTTTACTGCTTTGCCCAATTATATGCAAGTTTCAATTAGTGAGACCTCTTTGCCTTTCTGACCATAAAAGTGTGGAAGTTGGTAGGAAAGTTTTGCCTTCATTTTAACTCCACGAGGTCCATCATCTTGTGTTAATTGTGATAAACAGCTTATGCTGACTGAAGTATGTGTCTCCAGTATTTAATGGTGGAGATTCTTTATACAAGCTATACTAATTGAGAAAGAATTGATCTTTTGTTGATTATGTTAAACAGGTTTGAATGAAGGGTGAGTCCCCATATTTAATGCTAAAGATTATTTGTACAAGTTATACACATTGAGAAATCCTTGTTCTTTTTTGATAATAATAAACAAATTATGCTTTAATGAAGCATGAATGACAAGTATTTAATGCTTTTATTACTGTTATTGTCCTGACGAAGAGGGCTGTTCACCCTCGAAGCACATAGACAAATAAAGAAGTTATTGTTTTACTTAGCTGTCTTTAAGTCCTGTGATGAAAACACCCAAAGTATGGTTCTTCTTGCTTTTTATATTCACGTCCAAGCGCTGCTGGTAAAGAACCGAGTCTGCAGTCCAGGACTTCTGCTTGCTGTGCGGTCATACAAAACACCATGCTATAATAGCTGTGAATAGGTAAGCACATTACTTTCCTACACATTTAGCCTACTGTGGCAATACTACACAAGAGGTGATGTCTCCTGTCTTTCTTGCCTTTTTTTCTTGCCTTTTCTTTCTACAAGTTATTCTAATTGAGAGAACCTTGATTTTTGGTTGACTTTGATAAATAGATTAGGCTGACTGAAAAGGGTTTCTGAGATTTTTTTTTTACTAAGGACCTTTCCTCTATCTCATTGATGGGGTGCAACACCCAGAACCCCCTCCGATCAGCTGTTTACCAAGCACAGCACCATACAATGTAAAGCGGCTGTGCTTGCTATTGCAGCTGAGCCCCATTCACTTGAATCGGGCTGAACTACTCCTTCGCCACTTGATACTTGAACGTGTGGTCACTCAGCTTTGGAAAAAGCAGAGAAAAGGCCATGCCGCTACTGCTACTTTCTCAAACAGCTGATCTGTGGGGGTCCCTTTGGTCGGACCCCACCAATTAGATACTGATGACCTATCCAGAGGATACGTCATCAGTAAAAAAAAAATCTGAAAACCCCTTGAAGCATGGGTCGCGAGTATTTAATACTGGTGATTCTTTGTACACATTATTCTAATTGAAAAAAGCCAGTCAGACTAGTGGAATGTCTCCAAGAAATTAAAAATGCAAGTCCAGTTACTTTAGCCAACTACTGATACTGTATACCACAACCTGGATGAATAAGAACCTTCAAAGACAATGCCTTAAACTAGACTCATAGTTCGCATGGCCCAGCATAGAACCAGAAGAACCAATGATGGATGCAAGATCTGAAATGATTGTTGGTTCAGCAGAATAGGGCCGATGATGCCCAGCTGTATACTATCCCATCTGAAACTGATTAGGTCTTTTGCCATGGGGGTTTACCCAATATTTTGGGGTTGTTTGGCAAATGACCAGTGGGTTCATATAGTCTATGTGGCTTTATATACAATGAAATGATGAAAACCTATGATGGAATCAAGAAGAATATTCACTTTGAGAATAAATGGGACCTCAAAGGTATCTCTCCTGGTGGGCTCATGGTGGTTCCCCCAACATGATGTTCTTGTCTACATCTGTTCACAACACCAAAAATGCCTTGCCAGACGTTGACCAAAGTATGGAGAAGAGAAGACATTCATATTACTCAAGAAATTTCCACCTTATTGTTGCCCTAAAATCTGGGTGAAGGGCGTGGGAAGGAGGATGGTCAAATCTAGTGAGAGCAAAATCTCAGCATTAGTAATTTTGAAATGAGACCATAAGACCAGATTCTAGAATAATCTCCATGTATCTGGTATGACTTTGTTTGTGTTACTATCCACAATTACGGTACTATTTTACTGCTCGTACCTTTATTTTATTAGAAACTGTGATATTTTCTATTCTTGCCGCCAACCTTCTATGTGTTAGTTTTACTCCAGCTGTAAAGTGCAATTCACCTGTGTGGTTTGACTCTGCTGATCTCAGATATATCCCCTTGGTTTGAAGAGACATAAATTCTTCTCTTGAGTGATCTGTGAAATTATCCCGTTTTATGCATCTGTGATGCAGATAAGAATGTTAAATTGGTCTGTATTTTCTTCCATAATCTCTGCAGCGTCTTGAGGAAGTTGAAATGATCATCTGTCCTGCTCTTGAAAGCCAATTTCAGTCCACAATCGGCAATTTAAAGCCGAATAGCTACATATTAGATGCATGACCTACTTGTATACTGTATGCCAAGAACACTTCACAGCATAATACCGCCAAAGCTTCAGGTAAGGAGGCGCGGGGTTTAGCGTTGGCTCCTTGGTCTATCCTGACACGTCTGTTTTGAGAAATACTTTCCTAATTCTCCATGAAATTACTTTGGAGTATATATACTTAGTGTATCTTGGAGTATATATATATATATAGAGAGAGAAAGAGCGAGTTTGTGTATTATTCCTCCTGCAAATATATAACTAAATTGACAATTAGTTGTTACCATACCACTCGTTAGAGGGGACCTGTCACCTCTTCTGACTTTCCGCTTTAGCAACTAATTGCATTCTCCATCTAATAGCAATTCTGGGGCATCTATTCTTAGGACTCTACGTGGTGCAGTTCTTCTATTATTTCTACTAGATGTTTATGGATGAATTGCTAACAGTCTGCGATAAAGGTCCAGATGGGTGTTACCAGTTGGGGATGTGTCCCTGCACAGTCTGTCACTGGCAGTGCTGATTGGATAATGTCAGACTGTGCAGGGACACAACCCCAACTGGTAACACCCATCTGGAACTTTATTGCAGACTGCTTACAATTTGCATTAGTTTGTCTGCCAAAGCCACCGCTCTTGGCTGGCTTGGCCGGCAAAGGACTAATGCGCATGGCCAGCTTAAAGGTAACCTATCACATTAAACATGGTGTCTGAGCTACAGGCAGCAGGTTATAGAGCAGGAGGAGCTGAGCAGATTGATATATAGTTTTATCGGAAAAGATTTAGTAAAACTTGTAATTTATTTATTTAAATTCCTGTTCATTCTGAACTTTGAAGTCCAGGAGGCGGTCCTATCAGTGATTGACAGCCTCGCCTCTACGACTGTGTATACAGAGAGAGCTGTCAATCACTGATAGGACCGCCTCGTGGACTTCAAAGTTCAGAATGAGTGTTACTGAATCTTTTCCCATAAAACTATATATCTACCTGCTCAGCTCCTCCTGCTCTATAACCTGCTGCCTGCAACGTACATTGTATTTTCATGGTGACAGGTTCCCTCTAAGAATAGTTCATCAGGTTCCCTTTAAGAATAGTTCATCAGGGTCCCAGTCCCAGAGAACCCATTAATTGAAGAGTAATTTCAACTCTGGGGGCCAATAGAGACGTCACAATCAAATTTTCACAAGCTCTTGACACACTGGGGGACATTTATCAATAATGGCATAATGTGCGCCAAAAAATAGTATGCGCCACTTTAAATAGAAACTTGATTATTCCCCTCTTTCTCTTGATTTACGACATTTTAACGCAAATAGCACACAAAAGTGACTTTTTTTTAAACAGAATTGCGCAATTTCAGTCAACCCTGCCAGACCACACTTGAGATTTTTTTAAACATAGTTGCGACTTTTGAAGCATATATGTGACATTTCCCGTGGTAAATTGCGACTTTTGTCTCCGACTCTGGACTTTTTTGTTATTGTTTTGTTTTTGTTGAATGTAAATTTTCTGACAAAATCCTGTAGTTTGGCTCATTTATATTAGATAAAAATAATCGCACCCTGTTTTAATACTTACCAATCACTTCTTCCCACGACGAGTTGGTTTTCTATTCATAAATGCGACTTTTTTGACAAAAAGTTGCATTTCTTTGCCATAAACGTGACTTTTTAAACTAAACACCACCACATAAGCCGGCTTAATTGTCTGTAACAATTTGAGCCATTTCTGCCAATAAGAGGATGAAAAAGGAGGCGTAATATGCGCCAATTTGATAGCCCCACCCACTTTGACATTTATAACTCATATCTGGAGTGATGCCTTCTTTATGGTGAAAATTCTGGAGAAAACAGTTGAATTTGACACAAATCAAAACATCAATTTATTGGTGTATTTTGCACCATAATTCTGGGGCAACATGCTTGGTAAATGCCCCCCACTGTAGTGGTCATGCCGTTATTTAGTGTTGTGTGAGCAGACCGCTAAGGTGCCCAGCTCCATCAGAACAGAAGACGATCTAAAATCTGGAATGATAGGAAGTGTGATATTTTCAGAGACACATTTGCGTTTTTATGATAAGTTATGTAAATTTTTAGTCCACTGCGACAAAGTAAAAAACAAAACAAAAAAAACCTGAAACAAATATTCTATTCACAGTGTATAATTGCAGACTTGGTAAAGTTCAGCAGGTATTTGCTGTTGGATATAGAAGCAAAAATGGAAAGATTTAATAAAAAAAAAGACAAGGACAGGATGTGAGAAGATGTGACGAGGAGCTGGAATTGTAAACTAATACATTTCTGTTGACAGACGAAAGATTGTGGGAAAGAAATTACTGGCCTTTGCTCTGCAGTGTGCGGTGCCTCCGTAGTTCACTGCAAAGGGTTAATTATTGCTAAAAGGGTTAATTTACTGTTGCAGAGTTAAATATTTTCTCTGCATTGGGTATGCCTAATAGCGATGTATGGGCAATATACAATGGAAACTGGCAGACGGGGTTAGGTTGCCAGGGTCATGGACTAAGCCCACCCCCTGGTTAATAAGTCTGTGTGAGAGCTCCTGCATACTAGGCCCAAGTCCAAAGAACTTTTCTGTCTGAGACTACAGCTGCCAAAGAAGTAACTTTGCCACCACAGTACCTCTCAGAGAAAGAGACCAGCCATCTTCGAAAGTCGAGAACCACCATCAAGGCCATGCACGATAACAACCGCAAGGTATTCATTTGTTTACGGCAGAAAGAGACCTTGCTGCGTGGAAAGGGAATATTGCCTCGGTGCACACCACATTTTTTGATGGACCCATCCGCCTGAGAATTGCGGAAAAGGTTATCCAGAAGGGGATAGCACGCCTGTGGTCAATTTGGAGACACTACAAAGTGTGCATAGAGAGAGACAGGGAATACTACTACCATCATTGTTGCTGTCATTGCACAGAGATTGAGAAAAGCCTGCACTGCGACGTACTTAGGAACTGTGGCTTTGCTGATGAATGTATTACTACTCCTATCATCAATGCATTAAAGCGATACTGTATTTACTGCAGCTAACAGGACTGGTTATTGACTCCACCATACATCCGACGACCCAGTACACTTGATCTCCTGCCTTGCACCCTGACAAACATCTACCATCAAGGGCGCCCCAAATACCACCAGGCACAAGCCCCAAAAGTGCGCAGGGAGTTCCCCAAGGGCTCAAAGGTTTCGTTCTCCTATCATCACTACCAGCATCATAGCCACTACCTCTCCTCCCATCCTCCCCTGCCCTCCAGGTCACTGCAAGTGCAGTTTTTGGGGGTCATTATTTGCACTGGGCCCTATACATGTGCTATATCTTCATATATAGTGATATTCAACCTCTGGTTCTCCAGCTGTTGTAAAACTACAATTCCTATCATGCTTATACATTAAGACTTCAACTGGAATCAACTGGGGAACCTTGGATTGAAGAACACTGGCATAGAGGAGTATAGTGTTTGCTATATTATCTTGAAATTTCTGCCTCTTTGTAGTCTGATTGCCAGGAGAGTCCTGTGGAAACATGACGGATAAGACCAAGCTTATCCCCTCCCCCCCTCACACACTTCACATTGCTTGTAGAAAGGGTCTTCCTCACTCAGTTTATCCAGTCTCATCACTAAGCCCAGTGACTGACTGCAGTGGGCACATCAGTTCATGTGACTTCACCGCAACAGTGGTGCTTGAACAGCAAGGGATTCAAAGGTTTTCTCCGAGACGGAACTTCTTTTCAAATGGCCAGACAAGGTGCTGGGTCTTGTTACTGGTGCTTTGGTTTCAATGTTGAGCACCTTCTCCTCTACTTCCAGTCATCTCTGGACCAGAAGTGTGACATGCCATTAATGCTCACATCATTGCTGGCAGTCAATCAATGGCATCAGTGATGGAAACATTCAGGTTGCATGCCTTCACATGTCACCACTGAGACCATTGACTGGCCAACAGAAGTGACATGTAGATGGCGCGTTAGACTTCCAGTTTGCTACAGGAACTTCTAGATTGCTACAGGAACTAGGGCACCAGTGACAGGTGAGTATTTTATTTTTATTACCTGTAGCCTTCACAGCAAAATCCAAAAGGGTTCCTGATCTCAGAGAACATCTTTAATAAGCCATGCTTCTTTTATTATTTTAGCCATTTACCACCATTGCCTTGCTTTGGTTGATCCCCAACAACCCCGTGAACCATGAGGAAAATGCATGGATGGAGTAATTATAAACTAGGACTACCTACAGGCTCCATAGCAAATACAGAACCTGTCTGTAGGATATTTATGTGCTTGCAAGGGTTCTCTCTAAGTTTTGGAAAGCTTGGTCCTGAACTAGAACCTGGGTCTCCTGGCTATGATGTTTGAGGAAAAGATTATGATCTCTTCTTCTTTTGGTTAGGGCTTTAGAAAGCTTGTTCCTGACCTAAAACATGGGCCTCCTGGCTCTGACGATTGAGGAATAGATTATGGTCTCTTCTCCTTTTGGTGAGGGCTTTGGAAAGCTTGTTTCTGACCTAAAACATGGGCCTCCTGGCTCTGACCATTGAGGATTAGATTATGGGCTCTTCTCCCTTTGGTGGGGACTTTTGTTTAAAAACTTTTTTATGTAGCATGCTACACTTTTTTCTGTGAAAGAACGTGATAAAAAAGTTGTAAAAGAAACAACTCACCGAGAGCCTTCATTGCACTTTGGGCAAGTTTGGTTTGGGTGTTTGACTTTGGCTGGTGTCCTTTCTTTAAGAAGAACAATTCATCCCTTATAATCCACCCTCTGAACATTACGTTGGATATTGGTTTTGGTCCAACAGTCTTATCTCTCTTGCCAAGGTTCAATAATCTAGACAAGTTACATTATGAGTTTTCTATAGAAATGACATTTGAATATAAAAAGTTTTTTTTAATTTTATTTTATTTTATAATGTAAGCGGAGGAACTTCTGGAAACACTGAAGCTTAAAATGAGGAAGGCTCAATCAAGGTGTGTTACATTATACCACTCTGCTCCACACACTCGTCTCCGCTACTTTGTAATGATTTTCAGGCTCAGCTGGAAGAGAATTTAAACAGAACAAAAAAGAATAAAAAAACGAAAAAAAAAAAAAAGAAACTGTAAAAGTATGAATAGTAATTCAGGTTTTGCTGGTGATAAATAGACAACTTAGAAAGAATCTATAAAACGATCACATTGAAGCGACCTACAAACCTGAAATCTCTACAGAGAAGAACAGACAGAACCAGAGGAACAGGTAAACCGAGATCAAACGCCAGATGTAATATACGGAATTGACTGCTGTAGCTGTAAGGCAACATATAAAGGTGAAATAAAAAGACGGCGTATTGCAGAAGAGAAGACGAGAAGAGGTGGGTTCATGGAGCTGGGTGATTTTCCAAAGTCTCGAGTTGTTCTCGAGTCTAATTTTCCAGTGCATGAATTTTATTGTAGCATAGTCTGAGCAGTGACAGTAACGTGTTTAACACTGTACTAATAAATAAAAAGTCGATAGTAATGTAAAAATATATATAGGAAATCTGGCAGGACTTGGATGTAGTAAATTTAAAGCAGCCATATATCTGATGGTAATGGCCATAAGTATGAGTCATAATCAGCGTTGTTATTGGCTGGATCCCGGCTGCAGTAATGAAGGTGTCGAGCAGCTTCCCAGGGATATTAACTGACTGCATGGGGTTTAAAAGGCAATTAGAAGGGAGCGGGGGACTCCTTTATAACCTGCAGTTTATTGGATATTTTTGCTGTTCAGTTGCACATTTTATAATATAGGAGGATCACAAACTGGATTTAATTTAATGGAATCATAGTCTTCTTTACCCCCTTTGTGGATGTCTGAGGTTTAAACATGGCACCCAACGCTGATATATTAAGAGCGGGCTCCTTCCTGTTACTGAACACGCCTCTTCTCCCTCCAAACTATCTATCTATCTATCTATCTATCTATCTATCTATCTATCTATCTATCTATTTATCTGTCTGTTGTCTGTCCATGATCTGTCGCATTGACATTGGTAACCAGGGGACCTTAATGATACATATAGAAGGCATTGTGCTTGACTTACCCCCTCCGTGCTTATTACAGTCCCTATGATAGTTCTCAAACAACACTACAAAGAAAACACACTGTCTTTTATTCCGCTATAAATGAAAGCCACCGTATACAAAGTGAGCTGGGTACAATCTGCAGAAGATCATCATATTTCCTGTTGTCGGGAAGCTTCTCATCTTATTCATACCTCTCTAGACATGTCTTATCTTACAGAGTCTAATCTGTGTTCACCTCCCTCGGACTAGTTCCTTAATCTCCCAACCAACTGTCTTTTATAAAATGATATCTCAGCTTTTAGTTACAAATCTGTCTGGAGATTAAAAAGAAACAGACTCCTAAATGTAACATCACTGTAGATCTAGGAAGCACATAAAAGGACTGTATCTGCCTCTATCTATCTATCTATCTATCTATCTATCTATCTATCTATCTATCTATCTATCTATCTATCTATCACTTTCTATTTGTTTATGCTTCTATTCATTCATCCATTTATCTATTGATCTAATATCTATAGATCTATTTAATTATCTTAAATATATCTATCATTTATCTACTGTATCGTTATATATGTCTGTCAGTCTCTATCTATCTACCTATTCCTTTATCTGTCTATTCATCTAAATAAATTATATATATATATATATATATATATAGTGGGGTTTCGCTCTGGTAGATAGGGTAAGCGGGCGCAGTACAGAGGCAAAATACAAGTTCTTAACTCAAAACGTCAGTGTTTATTCACACTTGAGGCAATTGCACAAAACAGCACGCAACTTTGCAGTCTTGGTTTTATTTCACACGCAATGGAAAGTTCACATAACCCAAGTCACCTTGCTGGCAGTTCTGCCTCCAGTAGTCCACAGCAGGCTTTAGGGGCCTGTTTCCCCAGCGTGCGGCTCTCAGCCCTCCAGCACTGCACAAAGTCTCACATCCCAAAAAAGAGAGATCTCTGCTGAGCCTTGCTGTCTATTTAAGGACAGCCAGGTGCTGCCAAAACCCGGACCGGCACTTAAACTCCGGTCTGGTATTCAACCTCACCTGGCTGGAAACCAGCCCAGCCGCACATGCTGGGAGGAAAATACCTTCCTTGCCAGACACAACCCCTCACTGTGTCACATACCCCTCTTTGTTCAACCCCGAGGGGGTGGACACACGCCAGACAAAGCACCCGGGACAGGGCATCCGCGTTTCCCTGCAACCGGCCTGCTCTGTGTTCTACCGAGAACTTAAAGTTCTACAGAGACAAAAACCATCTGGTGACCCGGGCATTCCTATCTTTGGCCTGGCTCATCCACCTGAGAGGGGAGTGGTCGGTCACCAGGCTGAACTTTCTCCCCAACAAATAGTAGTGGAGAGACTCGAGTGCCCACTTTATAGCCAGGCACTCTCTCCGCTATACTGTACCTGGCTTCGGCTGGGGTGAGCTTGCGGCTTAGGAAGACAACAGGATGCTCCTCCCTGTTGACTTCCTGAGACAGTACAGCACCGAGGCCTACTTCGGAGGCATCTGTTTGTACCACGGACTCCCTCTTGAAGTCGGGCGTCACCAAAACCGGTGACCCACACAGGGCAGCCTTAAAAGCGGCAAAAGCCTCTTCCGCCCGATCATCCCAGTGAACCATCACTGATTTTTGTCCCTTCAAGAGCCCTGTCAAGGGTGCGGCTACAGTAGCAAAGTGGGGAACAAACCTCATGTAATAGCCCACCATTCCCAGGAATTACTTTATTTACCTAGTGGTGACAGGTCGTGGCCGATTCCGTATAGCCTCTATTATGTTCAAAAGGAGTCCACTACAGCCTGCACTTTGGGTAGATGACTTTCCCAGTCGGTACTGTGGATGACAATATTGGAAGCTGAAGCGTACCAACGATGTGGACGAAGCACAATGTCCATTAGTTGCTGAAAAATGAAGGGGGCGCCATGCAGACCAAAGGGTAAGACCTTATATTGATACAGCCCCTCAGGCGTGATGAAGGCAGTTTTCTCTTTGGCAGCCTCCGTTAATGGCACCTGCTAGTACCCTTTCGTGAGGTCCAAAACAGAAAAATACCGGGCTTGTCCTAACCTCTCGATGAGCTCAACCACCCGGGGCATGGGATACGCATCGAATTTGGAAACCTTGTTAAGTTTTCGAAAGTCATTACAAAACCGCAACGTCCCGTCCGGCTTGGGTATCAATACTATAGGACTGGCCCACTCACATTTTGACTCCTCAACATTAGCTGCACCTCCTCCGATATGGCTTGTCGCCGAGCCTCGGGTACCCGGTATGGTTTTAATCGGACTTTTGCCTTTGGCTCAGTGACAATGTCATGCTGGATTATGGAAATGCGTCCAGGGAGGTCCAAGAACACATCCGTGTTCCGACTAACGAACTCCCTGGCCTCCTGAGTCTGTTTAGAGGAGAGGCTGTCAGCAATTTTAACTGTAGAGAAGAAGGTTTTCTGGTCAGGCGCAAAACACATAGGATCCAAACCGTCTCTTGTAGGTGAATCTTTTTTATAAAAAAGATTCACCTACAAGAGACGGTTTGGATCCTATGTGTTTTGCGCCTGACCAGAAAACCTTCTTCTCTACAAGCATCCTTTGGGGGATTGGGCCTCCGATCCCAAAGATACCTCTTCTGCGGCTGCATCCACGGATCCGAAAAATCTCTCTGGCTTATTTTACATACCTACAATAGAGTTGTGTCTATTCTTGCACAACCTAAAAAGGTGAGCACCTTTAACTTGTTTTACAATTAAGTTTGTATTGAACATACTACCCTATTGTGCGCCCCCCATACCCCTTCTTTTGTCTCCATGTTCCCCTCCTGACCGAGGGGGACTCTAGACTCGCCTGTGGTTTCCAAAAGCAATTTTTACTGTGGCAGCCTTCTCTCTTGCATCAGACAGAGGGGCCGGTGCCTCTTCTCCTAGAAAACCCGGCCGCAAGCTTTCTTCTGTACAGGTTTCCCTATCTTACCACGGTTTGAGTAAATTTACATGTGCAGCCAGCCAGTCGCAGGGGCAACACGTGAGGTACACAGTAGACCGATGAGGTGTCAAATAGTATAACACACAGTTCATCAGTTTACTCACGGTTAGCAGATAGCCTCCCTGGGCTGGCAGCACAGTGTTGAGGTGGACAGCACGAAATCCTCCAGGGCACGCTCTGTGGTAGGAAGCATCAGCCAAGATGGTGGTTGAGGTGCCCTTGATGTTAGGGGTGCTTAGGGTGCTTGTTGCGGCTGAGTCCCTTGATGGTTTTTGTCATGACGCCAGTACCGTTAATGGTGGTACAACCATAGGTAGTAATAATGAGATAGACAGTGGTAAGATGCAACTCACAACTTTTACTTTGGATGTCTCTTGGTTGCAGCAGTACAATTATGCAGTCTCTAGATGGTACAGAGTTAATTCTGAAAATCCACTGTTTTAGGCTTGTCAGGTTTCTTGGTTTTTTGGAGCAGTGGGTTAGATGTACCTGATTCCGTTAGATGCTTTGGATCCTATTCCTTGTCTTTCACTACAAGCTAAATATTTTAGACAGGAAAACTCAACCGTCTCTTAAAAGGTTGGTGTGGCTGCCTGAAGCTATAAAACCTCCACCATGCAAAGGTGTCTGTGGCCCTCAATAATGGCTCTTATCACCAATGAATTCCTAGGAATGCTCTTCTCCTACTGGTCAGGGATGCAAGTCTATAGTCCAGCTACAGAAGGAAAACGCTTTTCTGCACCTAACATCTGAGTAACACCTCCTAGCGAAGTTGGCTCCACTCACTAATATGTGTTGCGAAGTCTTCAGTCTATCTTTCCTCCCAGTAATTTGATGTGACTACCTCAGGTCTGCTCTCTTCTGACTACATTTTCCTAGCTATCCTGATCATCATCTCCCTCCTGGTCTCAACTAGGATCTCAACTGACTAACTAGGCCTGACCTAGGTATATACAGTAGCAAGAAAAAGTATGTGAACCCTTTGGAATAATATGGATTTCTGCACAAATTGGTCATAAAATGTGATCTGATCTCCATCTAAGTCACAACAATAAACAATCACAGTCTGCTTAAACTAATAACACACAAAGATTTAAATGTTACCATGTTTTTATTAACCACACCATGTAAACATTCACAGTGCAGGTGGAAAAAGTATGTGAACCCTTGGATTTAATAACTGGTTGAACCTCCTTTGGCAGCAATAACTTCAACCAAACGTTTCCTGTAGTTGCAGATCAGACGTGCACAACGGTCAGGAGTAATTCTTGACCATTCCTCTTTACAGAACTGTTTCAGTTCAGCAATATTCTTGGGATGTCTGGTGTGAATTGCTTTCTTGAGGTCATGCCACAGCATCTCAATCGGGTTGAGGTCAGGACTCTGACTGGGCCACTCCAGAAGGCGTATTTTCTTCTGTTTAAGCCATTCTGTTGTTGATTTAATTCTATGCTTTGGGTCGTTGTCCTGTTGCAACACCCATCTTCTGTTGAGCTTCAGCTGGCGGACAGATGGCCTTAAGTTCTCCTGCAAAATCTTGATAAACTTGGGAATTCATTTTTCCTTCGATGATAGCAATCCGTCCAGGCCCTGACTCATCAAAGCAGCCCCAATCCATGATGCCCCCACCACCATACTTCACATTTGGGATGAGGTTTTGCTGTTGGTGTGCTGTGCCTCTTTTCTCCACACATAAGTTGTTTGAAAGAAACACACAACACTATCTGTCCACAGAATATTTTGTCAGTACTGCTGTGGAACATCCAGGTGCTCTTGTGCAAACTGTAAATGTGCAGCAATGTTTTTTTTGGACAGCAGTGGCTTCCTCTGTGGTATCCCCCATGAAATCCATTCTTCTTTAGTGTTTTTCGTATCGTAGATTCGCTAACAGGGATATTAGCATATGCCAGAGACTTTTGTAAGTCTTTAGCTGACACTCTAGGATTCTTCTTCACCTCATTGAGCAGTCTGCACTTTGCTCTTGCAGTCATCTTTACAGAACAGCCACTCCTAGGGAGAGTAACAGCAGTGCTGAACTTTCTCCATTTATAGACAATTTGTCTTACCGTGGACTGATGAACAGCAAGGCTTTTGGAGATACTTTTATAACCTTTTCCAGCTTTATGCAAGTCAACAATTCTTAATCGTAGGTCTTCTGAGACGAGCGAGGCATCATTCACATCAGGCAATGCTAATTGTGAAAAGCAAACCCAGAACTGGTGTGTGTTTTTTATAGGGCAGTGCAGTTGTAACCAACACCTCCAATCTCATTGATTGGACTCCAGTTGGCTGACACCTCACTCCAATTAGCTCTTGGAGATGTCATTAGTCTAGGGGTTCACATACTTTTTCCACCTGCACTGTGAATGTTTACATGGTGTGTTCAATAAAAACATGGTAACATTTAGTTATTTGTGTGTTATTAGTTTAAGTAGACTGTGATTGTCTATTGTTGTGACTTAGATGAAGATCAGATCACATTTTATGACCAATTTGTGTAGAAATCCATATAATTCTAAAGGGTTCACATACTTTTTCTTGCAACTGTATATGACCTGAACTTTATCCCCATCTAGTGGCGGGATGTATAAATTACACCTAATAGGCCTGTTAACAGGGATTATGCAGATACACAAATGCAAAGTTATACATAACAACCTAGTACTCATAATAATATAAAAAAGTGCTTTTAAGCGGTGCCCACACACACGTAGTAGGATGCTGCACATGGGAAACCTGCTCTGGCTTTTACTGCCCTGGCTGGTGTACCTTGTAGTTTAAATATCCAATTTTCTCGAGTACCTCGTAGGGCCCCTGCCACCTAGCCAGGAATTTACTGTCCACGGTCGGCACCAGAACCAAAACCCGATCACCAGGATTAAAGATCCGGACCCGAGCATGCCGATTATAGACCCGACTCTGGGCTCGCTGATCTGTCTCCATATGCTCCCTAACAAGAGGCAACACTATCTCTATGCGATCTTGCATCTGGATAACGTACTCAATGACACTTTTATGTGGAGTGGGTTGTTGTTCCCACGCCTCTTTGGCCACGTCCAAGAGACCGTGAGGGTGTCTGCCATATAGCAGTTCGAAGGGCGAGAACCCAGTAGAGGCCTAGGTTACCTCTCGCACTGTGAACATGAGATAGGGCAGAAGGAGGACCCAGTCCTTCCTATCTTTAGACACTACCTTTTTTTAACATATTTTTTAATGTTTGGTTAAACCGTTCTACCAGACCGTCCATTTGCGGATGGTAATCGGAAGTGCATAGTTGTTTTATGTGCAGCAACTTACAGAGTTCCCTCATCACCTTGGACATAAAAAGGGTCCCTTGGTCGGTCTGAACCTCTTTAGGTAGTCCTACTCGGGAAAACATCTCCATTAACTCCTTAGCTATGAGTTTATGAGTCTAAAAAACCTTGAGTTGATCCTTTGCCTGGTAAACTAAGCTTAGTATTTATATTACAGCATTACTGATTGCTGTGTATGGATGCGGAGCTGGACTGGAACTGAGAATATCCCTCATAGACTTTAATGCAGGAGAACAGGGCGTACAAAAAGTGTGTTCTAGGATCCAATGGTGTATGTGCACAATTCTTAGGAAAAAACTGATGGTCTGCCCCAGTGTTGCCATGCTTTTGCGGTGTACTAGCAGTGAAGCTCCCTGCCGCCCCTGGATAGGGAGAATACCCTTAGGGAAATGTGCCTGGCACAAAGGTAAAAAACAAACAAAAAACTTGTGGTTGCAGCTGTTATTTGGTAATATTTGTGGGCCTCAGCTGTTCTGTAAATCCTAAATAAGAAATTGCATTGAATTTAGTGCAATCATAAAACTGTAAATAATAGGAAAGAAATAGTTTTACTTTCGTTCATTAAAATGAGCGCATGGTAAATGGAAATCTGCAGTTTGAATGATATAATATAGGTAATTACAATAATTCAGACACTTAAGCAATGTAAACATCTCAGGCTGATTTCATTATATAAACTGAAGGCGAGGGGCCGTAATATTAATGCACAATGGGTAATAAATAGCTATGGTCGGATTGTGTGGCTGCAAGAGATTTGTGTGTCAAGAAAATTGGTCTATTCATTGAATTTATATACTGTACCTTTCGAAATGGAGAAGCCGGAGTAGTCCTGTTGCTCTGTACTATGAAAACATAGTGGCATCATATGACGGCTTTGTAATCTGGCATCCGGTGAAGCATGTACCAATAGTAGATTTATTTTTTAATTGGAGGTATATGGAGGTACAGTAGGGCCCATGGACTTGTAAAAGGCCACTATAACATAGCAAGACAGGTGTAAAGAGATATAAGTCCATCTAGTTTACCTTGTCATACAGTGTATCCAGAAGAAGGAGAAAGCAAGTCCATAGGATGTAGTTGCCAATCATGCTCTAGAAAAGAGTAAAATAAAAATAAAAAAATACAAAAAAAACTTTTATTAAAAAATAGATTTTATTACATTGGAGACAATAGACCTTCTGTGGTGTGAAGCTGTCCTGCAACATCTTCAAAGTTCTGTGCTGTTCCCCATGGAATGACTCATTGCAACAACTCCTATTTGGCATATAACATTTATAGCTATTCCATATGATATAGTATCAATGTGTGGTCAGTAGGGTCTGATTACTGGGACTGTCATCTATCAAGCGGACCAAGGAACCATGGTGTTGGGTACGGTGACCAAGGCAAGAAAAAGCAGGCTTCAACGGAGCAAGATACTGATAGGAATTTAAGGGGTTGTCCAAGTTATATTTATTAATGACCTATCCTCAGGATAGGTCATCAATATCAGATTGGCGGTGGTCCGACAGCCGGCACCCCTACCGATCAGCTGTTTGAAGAGAAGGCGTGCGCCATACCAGCGCTGCCTTCTCTTCATTGTTTACCTGCTCGCCATCGCATCTGCAGAGTTGAGCAGGAATAATTACACCCAAGCCGTCCCATACATTTCAATGGGAAGGCTCTGTAGTATACACTTTGTGGGGACTCGCTCTGGTAGTCAGGACAAGCGGACGCAGTATAGAGGCAAAGACCAGTTTATAACTGAAAAACGTCAGTGTTTATTCACACTTGTTGCAAGTACACAGTACGACAGTATGCAGTATTGGTTAGATCACACCCAGATAGCTAAAAAAAAAACAGTCACCTTTTGTCCTGGGTGTTAATCCACAGCCGACCGGCATAGCTCAGAACAGAGCAGTCCTCCCGGATTCAGGCCTCCAGCCTGGCACAAGGCTCAGATCCCGGTACAGAGATTTCCAGAGGTCCAATGTCAGAGAGAGATAATTCACCACACCTGACACTGCTGGCTGTTTTTATAGGCCTGAAAAAACCCCAGCCTGGAACGTGGGGAGTAGTCACCCACCCAGCACTTTGACTACTCCCAGTAAGAGCCGTCCTGGATCAGCTATTTACAGCCATACTAAATAGCAAAGTGTCAAACATCAACTGCTGCTGACACATGAAAACTGGCTCTTACTCCACCGAGGCCAGGAATACCTATCATCCACGATTATTCTTTGTACCTTCTTACAACTTGTATAGGAGCGATCCATCCCATTGAAATTTATGGGACGGCTTGGGTGTAATTAAACCTGCTCACCGCTGCAGATGCTACAGCGAGCAGGTAAACAATGAAGAGAAGACAGTGCTGGCACAGCGCGTGCCTTCTCTTCAAACAGCTGATCGGTAGAGGTGCCGGCTGTTGGACCCCCGCCGATCTGATATTGATGACCTATCCTGAGGATAGGTCATCAATAAATATAACTTGTACAATCCCTTTAACTTATTTAGGTAAGATCATTAATACATTTTGGAAATGGACAGCTTCCTTCTTTAGATAGTGTTTCTGAAAAGCGTTGCATGATCTTACCTCAATAAATTAAATTATATTCCTATCTTTATCATGCACTGTTGAAGATTACTTTTTCCTGCCTTGGTCCTCCTCCTGGATAACCGACGGGCGATGCTGCGGATGCTGCGGATCCCCATGTCCTCCCTCCAGTGATACAGGCTGTGTAGAGTTTTGCCTGTTTTGCACAACTCCATCTGGTGAGTGTATCCATCCACCGTGCACTCATTGCAGTTACTCTCTGGTTCTTCACCATGGAGCACCTGCCTCTTTCTGTGATGTTTTTTTCCCCCCAGAATGGTATTGGGTGAAGTACTGTGGACTGGACCCTTTACATTTCTAAGGCTTTGGCCACATCTCCATTGGGTATACCCGTGAGTCTGTTCTGACAGAGAAACAGGATACCAGAGTTATTGTATCCAGCATAGCTGGACACCACCTAGCACAGCAAGAACCCTATTCACTATAATGGGATCCAGTGGGGATCTGGTGGGTTTTTGGCAGAAATGCTGACTTCTCCTAGAGAAAAATACCATAGCAGACAGCTGTATTTTTCCACCAGAAAGCTGGTATTTATGCCGGAAACACACCGGATCCCATTATAGTGAATGGGAATCCAGCGGTGTCTAGTTGGTCTGGCTATGCCGGATACGGTAACTCCAGTGGTCTGTTCCTCTGCCGGAACAGACTATTGGATTTACCAAACTGAAATGTATACATAGCCTAACTGTTCCACTCTCAACCAGACATTGTGTGCACTACTTCAGTTGAGCCCTGCTAAAAAGTACAGTTAAGCATAGTCCATGGATGAGAGTACTGTTACACCTGTAGTGATCCTCATCTTGATCTTAGCATGTTAAAGGGGTTTGCCCATCTCACACATTGGTGGCATATAGATAGCATATGCTACCAATGCCAATATCTTTAGAATGAGGCCACCAAAGTGTATGAGGGTGAATCATGCAAGCACAGCTACTCACGATTCACTTCTATTGGAGTGCCAAAAATAGCCGAGCGCACTCTTTTGGCTCTTTTCAGAAATCCCATATAAGTCATTGGAGAGCACGACGCGTATGCACGTTGCATTATCCTTCACTTTGGGGGACCCATTCTAGGGATAGGTGCGGGTCACCTCTGAAACCCACACTTATCTGACATTGGTGGCATATCCTAGCTATATGCTACCAATGTGTGAGATGGGCCAAACCCTTTAACATACTAAGATCAAGATGACGATCGCTACATGTGTAACAGTACTAGTGTTGATCGTGAATATTCTAATCGCAAATTTTTATCGTAAATATCGGCACGTTGAGAATTCGCGAAGATGTAGAATATAGTTCTCGAATATTCTAGATTTTTTTTGTTCATCAGTAACCTCCCTTCTTGCTTGAGGGCCAATGAGAAGGCTGCAATATCTTTGTCAGAGCTTAGCAACATCCCTAGCAATCAATAGGAAAGTTGCCTACCCCTTACTATATAAGAAACTCCCCAGCAGCCATTTTCTGCTGTTTTTTGCAGTTCTGAGAGAGAGAGAGAGAGAGAGAGAGAGAGAGCAGAGTCATTGCTGAGCTCTGTGCTTTGCTGAGTAATCTGGATCCTTATTTAAATACATTAGATAGTTAGTTAGTTAGTTAGCTCATATATATATAATACAGATAGTCAGTGTATGTTAGATAGTGATATAGTGTAGCTGTTCCAGTGCAGGGTATTAGGTAGTGTGATAGGAATTACTGTTTCTATAGTGCACCAATCAGTAATATCTACTCAGACCTGATAAAATGTGAAGTTGATAAAATATGCGCATCATTAGGGCCAATTTGGCAATCGTGAAAATAATGACGAGATCACGAATTCTAGAATTCGCAAATTTATTGCGAATATTATGCGAAACATTTGTGAATTATCGTGAAAACAAATATTGCCTAATGCCTATCAGTGTCGGACTGGGGTGCCTAGGGCCCACCAGTAAAATGTATTTTGGGGGCCCACTGTATGGATACATTCAAATATTACATTCTCACACAGCAGCAAGATGCTACCAGATGATTGAATATGGGGGTCCCTCGCTCGGTCGCTCCATCCTCAATGCGCCTGCGCCGATGACGTCACATCTACACCCGGCGCAGGCGCATTGAGGAAGGAGCGACCTAGCGAGCGTCCTCCTCTCAGTGCGCCTGCGCCGACTGATAGGTACGGCGCAGGCGCCAGATTTTGAATGCAAACAGGGCCAGCAGAGAAAGATCCCGTCTGCTGGCCCTGTCAATCAGCATGCGGAGGGGGCGTCATTATGATATGAGGATGCGGCTGCTACCAGCAAGTAGCCGCCCTACTTGCTGGTAGCAAGGTAATTTGCATATTTTAAAAGTAAGTTTTTAACAGAATCTGCTGAACGAAAATGATTAATTACAGTATGTATGCATAAATACAAATATTGCCCAAACAGCAATTTTTTGGTTACCTTGCCTCACATAAAACGTAATATAGAGCAATTAAAAATCATATGTACCCCACAATAGTACCAATGCAACTGACACCTTATCCCCTAGTTTCCAAAATGGGGTCATTTTTTGGGAGTTTCTACTGTAAGGGTACATCAGTGGGGCTTCAAATGGGACATAGCATCTAAAAACCAGTTCAGCAAAAATCTGCCTTCCAAAAACCATACGGCGCTCCTTTTCTTCTGCGCCCTGTTGTGTGCCCTTACATCAGTTTACGACCACATGTGGGGTGTTTCTGTAAACCGCAGAATCAGAGTAACAAATATTGAGTTTTGTTTGGCTGTTAACCCTTGATGTGTTAAAAAAAAATGGATTAAAATGGAAAATCTGCCAAAAAAGTGAAATTTAGAAATGTCATCTCCATTTTCCTTTAATTCTTGTGGAACACCTAAAGGGTTAAAAAAGTTTGTAAAATCAGTTTTGAGTAGCTTGAGGGGTGTAGTATCTACAATGGGGTCATTTATGGTTGGTTTACACTGTGTAAGCCCCACAAAGTGACTTCAGACCTGAACTGGTCCTTAAAAAGTGGGTTTCGTAAATTTTCTTAAAACCTTTAAGAATTGCTTCTAAAATTCTAAGCCTCCTAACATCTTAAAAAAATAAAATGACATTTACAAAATGATGCCAACATAAAGTAGACATATGGGGAATGTTAAGTAATAAATATTTTATGAGGTATCAAATTCTGTTTTGAAAGCAGAGAAATTGAAATTTAGAAAATTGCAAATTTTTCTACAGTTTTCGTAAATTTTGGATTATTTTTTAAATAAAGGTGAAATATATCGACTCAAATTTACCACTGTCATGAAGTACAATGTGTCATGACAAAACATTCTCAGAATGGCTTGGATAAGTAAAAGCATTCCAAAGTTATTACCACATAAAGTGACACATGTCAGATTTGCAAAATTAGGCTCTGTCAGGAAGGGGGTAAATGGCCCGGATGTGAAGTGGATAAGTAAATTATGGAAAAAATGTTAATCTTTTGCGTCGTGACATCACGGTGAGATGTGACATCACGCTCAAGTTAGGTCTGCTACATGTGTATGTCTGGTAAAACTGAAATGACTGTGGCACTCCACTAACCAAGGCAACCCCTATATTAATATACCTGGTGGGGGAACCAATGGTCACCTTGGCCTTTTCTTAAATTTGGTTTACTCCAATTCCTTACACTCCAAATTCAATACATAACGACTCTATCCAAACTATTAACCCATAATCACACCTAGACTGTAGGACAGACATCTTGTAACAGTCATTTTTAAGAATTTCAATAAAATTCTATAGATTCTACTTTTTGTACAAGTTTTCCACGTGTGAATTTTGCAACTCGTGCTTATAATCATTATGGATTTTTAAGCAGCACAATCCTTTGGAAACATGAACTCACTATAGTCCATTTCGTACATGAACGTTTTGAATGTTTCGTTTTTTTTCTGGATTTTTTTAAATTGGTTGAGTTACTGTTTATTCCGGTAAGTGTAATCACTGGTCCATAACAGCCCTTTTGGCAGATAAACGTCATTATTCATCCAAGAGATAATTCTCCCAAGAGCAAGGTGAGTGAAATGGAAAGATAGTGAGAGTGATCTCCCTCTGGGCAACGTGGTCCCTGGTGTAACTAAACTTGCAGACATCATTTACTATAGCCTATAGGCAAATAGAAGGTCTCAGAGATTTTAACATTCACATTGACGAGTTACATAATGAACGTATGTACATGACACACCAGTTTTTGTGTGCTACAAAATTTTTCATTGCATAAGAGAATTTTTTTAAATAAAAATATTGTAATGTTAGGTATTATTTACATATTCTCAATTGTGCTCCTGAGCTTCCAATAAGCCTAGTGGGAGGTGAACTTCATCGTTCATCCAAGAGGTAATTCCTCCAAGGGCAGGTGAGTGCATGTAAAATGCAGAGACATGGTGAAAGAAATCTCCCTTATGCTAATACACTATAACAGATACATTCTTATAATCATCATTTCTTATATTCTCTAGACACACAGAAGGTCTCAGAAATCTTCCTTCTTGTCATAATTTAACCCAGCAGTGCACATGGTTTCCATAAAGAGGACTACATATAGGTCAGAGAGTTAGATGAGCAGGCCGAGGCTTGCTTTCAGACAAAAGTCTCTCCACCTCTGCCCATAAGGGGCACACACCCACTCTGGCTGTTAAAGGGCCAATGTATGCATGCCATAATCTTCACCGACTAGTGACTGGCAGTCCTGGGGTATTTAAGGCATTTTCCTCTTTTGGAAGGCGGCTGAGTACTAAGGTTCCTTAGTCTGCTAAGGTCCCTATAAAGGTGTGCTGATGCATTGCCTGCCTGTGTACTGACCTCTGCCCATTTACCGTGTTCTGAATGTCCACTGCCTGACCTGACCTGTGGCTGTAACTCGAATTGCTTCTTTGCTGCATGTCCTGATTTCGGACCCATTTCCATATTGCTCATATTCCACCAACCCTGATCTCAGTCTGTCCCTGACTATGATTCTGCCTGACCCTCTCTGTGCCCCAACCTACCATAAGCACACAGAAACTATCCCAGGATGCCTGGTGGTTCCCCTGCAATGAAGTCTTGATCCATGTATAGGGGTTAAAGGGTGAATACTATGGAACTGCCAGGATAACGCCCTTAGGATTAGCCCTAAGAGAAGCCTGTTGGTTAACGTAATTGTTCCACACCACTGCCATAACATATTGGTATAAGAGCAATAGCATCCATGGGTGTAAAAAAACACTGACCAAAACAACACTGACGTATGAATGAGGCATAATACTGACCTGTAGTGTGTCACCATACTGGATCCATGCCCACGGCTTATGGGAAGATGCAGTGAAGCAAATTACCAACCTCTTTCAAGTCTGGCATAAAAAGCTCATTACTTTCTATACAATATGGGAAAGGGTCTAGATCTACAGAAACAACTTAAAAACAAGGAAGCCCCATCACGTTGAGCTCTGGGGGCTTGGAGATTATCCATCAGGTGATATTGCAAATTCAGACTAAAGCCTCATTCACACGTCAGTGTTTGGTCAGTGATTCCCATCAGTGATTGTGAGCCATTACCAGGATCGGAGCCTCTACAGACATAAGGTATAAGGGAAAGATCTGCACCTGTTCTGTGTTTAGAGCCGCACCTGGTTTTGGCTCACAGTCACTGATAGAAATCACTGACCGAAGACGGACGTGTGACTGAGGCGTTACGCTGTAAGTTCTCGGCAACCACCTCATATTAGCTCTGCCGAAACCATGTCTGCCATTACTTTATGCTGCCCTCATTAGGACGGTAAAGGACACAATAGGTTTACTTTAAATGGCTATTACAGTAGTTTAAAGTTATTCCCTATCCACAGAATAGGGGATAACTTTTACATTGGTGGGGGTTCTACCACTGAGACCCCCAACAGTCACAGGAATGGGCACATGTACCCCTCGGTGCCCCCCAAAATGAACTGAGCAGCAGGTTGAGCATGCACACTGTTGCTCCTGCCACTCCATTCATCTCTACCGGAGTTCTGTAGACAGCCAAGTACAGCGACCAGCTATTTACGGAACTCCTGTGGAGATGAATGAAGCAGCAGTTTACATGCTTGTACATTTCGGAGGGGTAACGGGTATGATGGGTGAAGGGGGAAAAGGGAGGCTCTCTTTGATTTAATAAACTTCTTCACTCATTGGCAATTAGTCTGGTTCAATGTTATTTTAAGAAGCCTCTAATTGCTGGAAGCTATGAAATATATTGCAGCATCAGTTCTTGTGTTTTGACATCCAGGATTGCAGCCACATGTGTTCTTCAGAGAACAGAAGACTGCAAGCTGAGTAATGTGACATTGTACTGGAGGCACATCTGCACAGGCCCATACTACTTCATTGGATAAAACATGGGGAGCCTTATGTGACTACAAACACAGCTCCGCACATATATTGTATTAGCAATTTAGCCTGGAGGATATAATGAACATTGCATTGTAGTAGTAATGAGGATGATGAGGTTATTGTCCTTGATTATGTTGTAAAATGAGCTATTTAGAGATGATGATTAAACAGTTCTTGGAAAAACTTTATGCAAATACATTGTCACAAGAATGCTACTTCTCTATTCTATGGAAATTATTTATAGACTGTTCCTTATTTTTATTTTTTTTGTCATTGGCTATTTTTGGATTAGTAGCTTTAAAAGGAATGTTTTGCACGAAAAATGTTCTACGTTTTACAAACTAGCATCTGGATCTGAACACTTTTGTAATTCTATGTAATTAAACATGTAGTGTAGCCCCTGAAGTATTCAATAAAATCTATCTGTACAGCGTCACCTGCTGCTTCTTCCTTTCCTTACTTCTCTGTCCACCTTGCTGAGATGGTCGCTCATGCTCAGCTCCATCCTTCAACTGTCACCAGCTGTAACTACTGTTTGAAGGTTACAGGGAGAGAGCTGCATCAGAAAGGACATGCCTCTTGAGAAAGGACATGCCTCTTGAGCTGCCAGCTTCAAAAAATCTAGCAGAGCAATTGGAGCAAAGAATGGGGAGATCTCTGGATCCATGTGAGGTACAGGGCTGGTTCTAGCTTTGTTAGAAAGAAATTGTCATGTACCATATGATGTCTGATTTTCATTTTTTACATTAATCATGGGATATCCACTTGAAAGGAAAGACTAAAAGTCATTATTTGAAGAAAATAAAAGTGAAAATGATACTTTTGCTTTCCTTTGCATTGAGTTCCCCCAACCCAAAAATCATAGTGACTTAGACCTTAAGATGAGAAGATCATAAAATTTCTTGAAAGGCATTTCCTGGATCTTAGTAGTGTTTAAGTTTAGTGACCATTCAAGGTTGCCGGGCCTCAGGAGCCTGTTTGGTATCAGATATTGTGCCTTTCAGGTCCACTGGCCCTTGGGACAACTTCTAAAAACTTTTCTGTTCCAAACTAAAATAAAGAGTTTCTCTCTAAATCTTCTCACTTTTGCTCAGATTCTACTGAACTGGTATTCCCACCTCATCTATTTTGTGTTTGAAGGCTACAAAAATAATAAACCATTAGTTTTAGGTTACTGAACCCAGAAATATACCTGTGCAAGTCTGGAGTTGAGGCTACAGACTATCTGACCTCAAGAACTGATATACTAAACTAAAGGATATGCAGAGCTGTATCATTAAGCCAGTGGATGTCAGTTATTAAGTAACTAAAACATTGGATGCACCAAAGAGGCTATCATATTCTGGAATTGGAGAGGGACACAATTTTTCTTGGTTTAACTTGGGTTTGAACACAATGTCCATCCATTGCATCTAAGTGTGGGATTTTGGTAATTTAAGAAACAATCTATGCAACTTATAGAAACAGGTGTTACATCAGTCCAACAACCTGGCGGGGCATTATTTTACTTATTACGGTTGTCATAAAATTCTTTTCTAGCTTGGGCAAGCATGTTTTAGCAATGGACCCCATATATATATATATCTCGACACATGGACTTATGACCGAAGGTCAAAGTCTCGTCAATAATGGGCACAGCATACATACATGTACTATATATGATGAACGAGTGAGAAACAAGAATAACGCTTCACATGTATGAGCAAAACATAGAAAAGAACAGTTCTTAAAAGCCTAGTAAAGATATCACAAACTATAAAGCAATTTTCTAACCATAGTGCCACCATCTAATGCACATCCTATTGTGCTTGTTCCTATTGTGGGCAACCTCATTTCTTCAATCTTCTCTCGGGATATTTCACTTCATAATGGATTTCCATACACCGCTGTGCTTTTTGAATTGTTGATTTTTTTTTGGATTCCTACCATCTTATTGTGTTCGGCACCTAGCTCTTTGCCAAAAAACCTGTCCCCCTGCTGTACTATCTATTCACGAATGCCACTTAATGACTGCATTACTTGTGAATTATTCCACATTTCTTTCTTTGCATTCATTCTACTTCAAATAAGTGAATCACATCCTCTAATTTTTTGAGACTGTAGAATGGCTGACCTTCAGGTGACTTTGGTTAGGCTTCTTTCTTAAAGCACCTTTTATATTCTAGAAGGAAGGTGGCTGACTAATAAAAAAAAACTGTAAAATGACAAAGAAGTTCTAAGGATAATATTTTGGTAGTACAAAATATAATTTCCCTAGGATCTTAATGTAAGGTTGTACATTATGTATTGCTTTCAGATTACTTCTGTTTATTCATTGTACTTTTTTTTTTTTGGGGGGGAGGGGTTGTCTTTGCTTTGTGTTGGTTAGATGCTGCTTGACTTGCTCTGTGTAATTGAATTACACGAGTATGCATACAGTCGAGGAAGATGTTTTTAGATACACTCAAGGAAAATGTGATCAAACGCACGTCGCTAATATCCTTTTCTTGCCCAGATTATACTGAAGTGCTTTTGGATGCCATTTTTATCTGCCTTGGATTCTTGTTGTTGGAGGTATTTCTGTGCCTGTCCATACAAT
Source organism: Bufo bufo (assembly GCF_905171765.1). Lineage (NCBI taxonomy): Eukaryota > Metazoa > Chordata > Amphibia > Anura > Bufonidae > Bufo > Bufo bufo. Next base: position 126,022,921 of record NC_053398.1, read on the forward strand.
GTCCATTGATATGCACTAACAATTTTGTTATGTTTACCATTGCTTCCTTGTATCAATACAGCCTTGGGTTTGAACACTACCAGAAGAACATCATGGTATTCTGATTTTCTGTTCAGGTGCCTAGTGTTGGGCAAGGATTCCTTGAACCCCAGGGGAAAAGCTATAAAAAGTACAGATGAAATGTTTAGTTGTACCCAGAACCTGCTTCTGGACGGAATCCAAAAACTCACCTGCCTTATATGAAGACACCAGTATTATAAATTGCATGTGGTAGGTGGGGCCCTGTTGCAGATTTTACTTGGGCCCAGAAACTTCAAGTTACACATTTGGATCTGTTTTATGGACCCTTAGGAGGGTAGGTGCACTGACACAGATTTCCCCTTGGGATCCAGGATCTCAAAGTTACACCTCTGTTGGAGCCAGCAGAGAAAATAACTCTCAGGTCCTTTCATCCATCCATATACGTTATTTGTGCATTAGCCCAAGAAATAGATCCAAGAGCCAATAGATTACCTCTAAATCGGATTGTCTTCTGCTGGACCTTTAGGGCCTATTGTCTCAGAGCTAAAATCCACCAGAGCATCCTCAGGTTTTCTGGTGGATCAGTCTGACCTTAATAACATCATCCAATTTGACAAGAAACATCATAGCCTTAATTGTCTACAGTTTTCCTACTAATCTGATTTTGGGGCCCCAGACTGATTTTTATGGTTGTTAAAACGGTTGTTCCCCCCCCCCCTTCCCCGGCGACTCTTCTATAGACCGTCCAGTGTGGCCAGACCCACACGGTAATCATACTTACCTGATGCAGGTCTCAAATCCATCGCTGCCCTACAAACTCTGCAGATCTCAGCTCTCTTTGCGTCAACATCCACTTTGACACGGGTCACGTGGCCTCTGCAGCCAAAGACTGGCATTAGTGGTGACATGTCACCCATGCATCACGTAACCCAGTGACATGACGCATGGATGACACGTAACCGCAGTCATTTGCTGCAGCAGCCACGTAACTGAATGTTGACACGAGTATACCCGGGAACTGCAGAGCCAGTAGGGGAGCAATGACGGTGGAACCTTGCGGTGGAAGTATGATTATCGCCACGGGTCTGGCCATTCTGAGAGATCTGTAGAAAAGGTCTCCAGGGGAGAACAATCCCTATAAGGTTATTTATTTCCCCATGTCTTATTCACATAGATTTGATAAACCTCTATATCTAAAGATTCCTTCTTCAAGTCCTAGACCATCAGTAGTGCCCCAATAACACAGGTTTCACCAGCCTCTGGAATTCAAATAATTTTGTAAAACAGTCTCACTCTTTTTAGGACAACTCAGAACTATTTAGTTGCCACCAGATAGCAGAAAATGACAGATGCTCACCTCCAATATTAGCGGCGTGTGCTGTAATTAAAATGATCGTCAGCTACCAATCGAAACATGGCTCATAAAGAAATGGCATAATTTGCAGCACCGTTATAAATTCCTATTTATCATTACTGCTGTGACACCTGAATATATCCTATCACGGCAATCATTTGCACGTGTGTGTGTGCATGACACATTTATTAATGGAATCAATTGGATTTTTAATGAAATGTACTTGCACGTGATGCGCTAATCATCCCGATCTCGGTGGCTATCACCGGCAGCGCGATAAAAGAGACGTATGGTCGGATTACACGGGTTGTCCTTCGTTAGGATGCTTTACGGATGGAGTGGGATGGATTGCTTCAAATGGCATCATTTCAGTGATCTGCAACAAGCGGAGCTAATGAAAATTAATGTACAGGAAACCTAATCCAGCAGGAAAGTAAACAATACCATTGCCACATATTGTTTTATTACGTGCTATGAGAAAGATTGATTGGGACGCTCTTCTCAGGATGGATACAGTGTAGAATTCTTATAATTGAACATGCCTGTCTATACTTGCCACACTTGTCTACGCCATCACATATATATATAGAGAGAGAGGAAATATATTCAGATGGCACTAGAGGCTTGATGATATGACAAGATGAATGAACTGTTTAAATTGAATGCCCCATGTCACAGTCAGATGCATCAGAGCTGAATTTGTTAATTTGAGGATGCAGAGTTTGATTTACGCACATTGCCTTATTACAGATGTGCATTATTCAGATCCATAATATGGTTCTCATAGCCTGCCCATACTCATGCACTTAAAAGATATTTCTCATGGACACGCAAACCTTAGTGTGCTGTGTTGAATACATCAATGGCCTATGGGTCTGTAATGTGGATCCAAAGGGGATTCTGCCCATACATGACTTAGAAGTGTCGCTGGAAGCTTCTGGGTCTCAATGAAAAATCTGTAGCAACCCACCCCCCACCTACTAGTATAATACTGTTTTCTTCTTATATAGAAGAGGGTCCTTTGTGCCCCCCAAATGACAAACACAATGCTATCTCATCTGAACTCATATACAGTGGAGTCCCATTTTTCTGACCACTTTCTACTTTCGATGTTGACAGCGTGTATCTCATGAAGAAGTCACGTGTGGTAAGCCGGCTCGGTGGGTATCTAAGATGGGCTGTCTGCACACATACCCCTTGTTGCTGTCATGGGTAAAAGGGGCAATTTGTCAGAAGGGCAAAAAGGGGATGATTATTGATTTTGGAACAAGGGTGGCAGTATTTCTCAAACTGCCCAGTGTGAAATGTTCTTGTGCTGTTGTGGTGAAAGTATTGTGAGTGGACAAAAGGCACTATTGTGAATAAGCGATGTGGAAACTGTGGAGCACCATGTGCCATTGATGTGAGAGATGAACATCGTCTACGAACATGCTCAAGGGTGGACTGATGCACTAAAGTGGAGCAGCTAGCCTCCAAAATGAACCGGGGGGCTTCCAGACATGTGTCTAACACAACAGTTCAGAGAACCCTACTGCATATGAGGCTCCAAAGCAGACGGATGGTCTCTGCAACTCTGCTAATGAAGTTGCATCGGCAGAAAAGGCTTCATTTTTTTACAGCACTATCGGAATTAGACCTCAACTGATTGGCGAAGGGTTTTCTACTCTGAGTCACGTTTTCTTCTTCATTGAACATATGGATGTTGGTGGGTCAGGCGAGAAACATCACAGAACAAACATCCTGCAACCATTGCTGGAAGAACACAAGTTGGTGGTGGCAGTGTTATGGTCTGGGGGAGGTTTTCATGACATTCTCTGGGCCACTCATCCATGTGGAAGGCATTCTCAACCAATTTGGATATGAATCCATTCTTGCAGATTACTTACACCCATACACGCTGATTGTCTTCCCTGGGACAGATGGAATATTTCTAGCAGGACAATGTGACATGTCACATGGCTAGAAATGTCTAACATTGGTTGGAAAAGCATGAACAAAACGTACAAGTGCTACCCTGGCCGCTAATTCTCCTGACTTTAACCCAATTGAGGATCTATGGGACCACCTCGATTGTTATGCTTGTTCTATGGATCCTCCCCCATGCATTCCATATAACAAAAAATTTCCAGCCCACCACATCCACGTGGTGCACGGAACAGACTGGACCCGTCCTCCAGTGTAACGAAAAAAAATGGGTTCCAGCATCCAATTCATCCAAAAGTAGCGTCTTTATTCAAGTTTCATTAAAACATCAGTTGCAGTAGACACCTCCACCCACCACCGCAGGTTAACATGTTTCAAACCTCACCGGTTCTTACTCATAAAGACATTATTGAGTCACTCCCAACCTGTCTAGCTGCTGTCAATACTGCCCACGGTGGTTACTCTGTACACAAGCTTGTGGTCATAATAATGTGACTCAACTGTGCATATGCCAACAGTCCTGATTTTGGAAGGATTGTGCCAAACTTTAAGTGATAACCAATTTGCAATGAAAATGGGTGTGAATTATGTAAATCCCACACAGAAGTGGGCATTCCTAGATCAGTTTAGGGCATATCTAGGGGCGGGGCTTAACACCCCAAATTTGCTAACAGAAAATTTGGTAAGTATGCCACAACAGCCCAATTTTGTTTGACAAACTTATCAGGAGTTTACATGATAGATTTTTTGTGCATATTACTAGTGAAATGTATTATGCCTGGTCCGTTGTATAATATGTCCAAAATATGCAAAACAAATTGGATCTTTATGACCTCACAGTCCTATCACGCTTTTAGGATCCATGCTGAAATTCAGCATTTTTTGTGACTTGTAAAATAAACTCCCGCACAATACATTTGTCTTTATGGTTCCAATTAGTGATTAGGTTAGACCTGTTAGACCTGTTTGGATGTGAAGTTTATACATACATATACTGATAAGCATGGAATTATCTGTTAAAATGTAGATATGTTTAATGTTTGTAGGATGTAGATCGGGAGAGGTGATTGGTTGCCTGGATGCAGCCATTTGGTGGGCTCTGTGTCTCTTGTGTCTATCTAAGAGCTCTGTAGCCGCAGAGTATTCTCATGTAGCCAGATTACCCTGTGTTGTGTGCACCCAAGTCCTGTGTGAATATTGCTGTAAATCCTTCTAACAGGCTGTTTAAACCTTGCATGTAAACACACCCAGTCACCCCTAGGTGATGCTGGTAATAAAGACCTATATAGAACAGGTTAACAAAAGTACAAGGAAGTAAGCAGTTGGTTGTAGGTGGTAGGCAGTTGAGAGCTCATCAGTGCAGTCAAGTAAAGTATAGTCAGGGAAAGTTTAGTCTGCAGCCAATGGAGGCTAATCCCAAGTCAGGCACAAAAGTCAAACGTCTCAGCCAGACCGCAGAGTCAGATGAGGGAATAGGCCAACCAAGGCTAAGGCTGGACTCTCCAAAACTTTCCGAAGCCAAGTTAGCTGACAAGTAGCTACCCCTCTGAGTTGTGTGCAGACCAAGGGTAGGCCTCAACAGAGGAATAATAATGTTGAGTATAAGGAGAGGCTAGTGGAGATAAGAGTTTGACCTCAGCCTATAGACTCCATTCACACCCAACGTGAAACAGGAGTTAGCTTATGGTGCCTGTTCACAGTCTACAGTGAAGTACAAGCTGTATTTGGAGCCACATTCCAATATGGACAGTGTGGATGTATTATTGGAAATTGTGAGTAAGCCAGGAAGGCAAGATATATGTACTGGCTATGTAAAACAAAGAAGTTTATTGATGTACACTCCACACCTGGAAGATAGACAGTCAGCCAGAAGTTACCACAGCCTGAGTGTGACCAGAGTCCATACCTCCCCAAGAGCCTGTTATTAGTATTACAGATACAACTAACTTGTGATCTCCTTTGAATGTATTATAACTACCGCTTTGCATTGCAATAATCTGTACATCTACCTCAAGGCAAGTGATTCTCAGTAAATGTTCAATTTCTTTATTCAGACTCCTCTTTATTTTACCACCTCATTTGCACCCAAGGGTGATGGCGTCACAACATCAGGGAACGTGCCCTCCCTGCACCTTAAACCCTTTACCATCAAGGGCACCTCAATCAACATCTGTCAGGAGAGCTCTCAACACCAGAGTGTGCTCCGAAGGAATCCGTATCTTCCTTCCTGTCACTGCAAGCCGACCCTAAACCGTGAGTACCAACTACTACATTCATCAGGCCACCACACTCAAGCGAGTCCCTGTGGCTGGTTGCTGCACCTGTATGAAAGAATTGTTCTGCTGCTCCAATGCAGCTACTCATCTCCACAGTGGCCTTGCAGCAAAGATGTTCATTGTTCATGTGACTGCTGCAGCCAATAACTAACCTCAGTGGTCATATGTTGGTCACATGTGACTGATAGAGCCAGTGTTTGGCTGTCATAGTCATGTGAAAGATAAATTACACGTGATGGCTCAAGATACACGTGATGGACCCAATTTGTGGCAGACAACCTAATTATGTTTTATGGCTGAGAGATCAACTGTCTTTCCTTCACCTGAGGCAAAGATTCATTTTGGATGAGAGAATTTTTGGTGTCCACTTGCACCAGGCACCTGGGTCATATAGTCCACCAGCCACTTTCCCCTCGCTATGCTGCTGGCTGGGACCTCTCCATCCCGAGAACAGAAGGTCCACAGTTTCAGTCTGCAGTATATTAGTGGCATGTAGCAAATTTCCAGAAATTCAATTTGGATCCGATTAAATTGGACATCTGATTCGTTTCAGAGCTGAATCAATTTGACTGGAATTAAAAGTACTTTAATTTCCAGGAATACCTGTGGATGGCTTTCTAGTATTTTCCTGAATCAAATAACTAAAAATCTGATTCTATAGAACCTGAATTTCTGGAAAAGTTGGGCAGCCACCTCTTTGTTGCAAACAGGAAAGATTAGGCATGGAATGTTATGCCTTAAAACCACCTCTGAAGCCCCATAATTTGGTAAATTGACCAACATAGATTATGATGTAAAATTGCATTTAAATTATATAGTCCTATAGTCTTAATTTTCAGGGGTTGCTGTATGAGATGTGAAGATATTATTAAACTTGAACGTAGCATCATTTCCTTGAAGCAATTTACCCAGACTGTAATTTCTCTGCCGACCACGTGACTTTCTAAAAGCATCAGTAACACTAGTAGAAGATTTGGTATCTTTACCCTGATGGATAAAGTCCACTGCGGTGGGACGTGTGTTTAATGTAATTGCAAATATTGTTGAAGTCAAATAGGTAATAGCATTAAACTCCTGTTAGGATAAATGCGTGTTCCATGTAAGTCATTTGGTAAAATGGACCGAGGAAAAGAAATGTAAAACAATTAATTCTCTTCAACCATGTCTAGACTGTGCATTAAGAACACAAGTGGACTCTGGATTTGGTGTTTCAAGACGTAGCGTTAAGTACATTCCTGTGGCAATTTCTATTTATGTCTGAAAGGCTTCCCATGATATTGACATTGTAGTGTACGGAGTAATCAACAGCAGAGTTAGGCAAAACTCCAGCTCTAAAAGTAGACAAATAATTAAAACAATAGGAAATATAAGGAACCAATTAAGCAGACAAACATGTAAAGTTTCTTCTATGCACGCAATAGAGAAAGAGCACTTTGAAAAGTTCTTCAAAGTTCTAGATGCAAATGAGCCGGGTAGGACGAGTGTCAAGGTCTACAGGTATTATGCTAATGAACCAGTCGAAAACCTTTGTAACACAGCAGCAAAATGTCTGACTAAGCCTATGAAGAAGTCATCTGCATGATATTGAAGAATCTTTTTTTTGTAGCAAATATTCTAAATTGTTATATCAGTGTGTGGCATTCAATTTTAATTACATCTAAAAAAAAAAACAGATCTTGAAAACTCATTTTTGGACTCATACTCAACAAGTAGAATCATGTAAACCTACAAATGGTAAGAAATGGTTAAATTTGAACACATGAAATGCTGTATCTCTTGATCTTCCCAAACCACTGTCAAGTGGCGACTGCATCTCACCATAAAACATCCATCAGATCTTGTATGTTATTATACAATGCTCCTGACCCTTCTCTCTCCTGACTTCTGCCACTGGAGAAAAGTTGGGAGGCCCTTACACACATTAGATGGTTAGCCGAGCCTGCTGAAATGGGTGAGTTTGACCACCCTCCATGAAATGTGTATGGCCAGCTTTAAACAGAATATGACAATGGAACTCATACCAATTCTGCAATGTCTTGCAGAACCAGATAATTTGTAGTCATAGTCCACCACTTGATTGCTGAGAACGTTCCAGGCACTATGAACTAATCATGAGGTTTTGGCCTATACTTAGGAGCAGCCAGCATAGTGAATAGTGCCTAGAAAGCTGAGACTCTTGGGAAATATGGAATATAGAACTAACATTACTCAAAGTGTCTTCCATTGATAAATGCAACAATAGGAATCTCTGGAAGGACTCTATTTTTTGTACAATGATTATCTAGAGGGGCTCATAACAACCAGCTTTAGGATGTAAAAGCTTACTTATAATATTCTCATTCTAAAGGCACCATGGAATGGAGCCCCAGTCTGCTATGCAAAGCGCCGTGTTTACTAAAAAGCATGAATTAATGTTTTCTCCATATCTGCTTGTCAAGTGTTCCTCAAAATTCACAACACAAGAAATAAACGGATGTCAGAAAATATGTGACTACACTGCTGCACAGACAAAGGATTTTCAAGTAGTAGGCCTGTTTCATTGCTGTAGAAATTCATGGGATTCTTAGATCCTTTTATGTATCAAATAGCAGATTTCATTTGTGTTGTGACTACCAGATGATTCATGGCCTACAACTGTGATACTGGGAGGACTACTGGAACGAATGGTAAATATATACTGTATTATAAATGACGCCGTATATCCTGTAACCAGTGAAGATAAAAGTGTTGGTTTCAGATATCTATCACAGCAAGGTAATTCCCCAAGCTATTATGCCCCAGCTGTGGGACAACATGGATATGAGAGAAAGTTGGATGATGCCTTCAAGTAAAATGTGGAGATTTTTTATAGCCAGTAGGTTTGTCTTTGAACTGAGGATTGGTATGTAGCCTCTTATGGAAGAACATGATAATCTATAATAAGAAATAAATACAAAGTGCAAAAAATTCATAGACACAGACCTGGATCTATATGTACAAATTCATAAAGAAATTTGTTAAATAAATTCATAAACTGAATATATATATATATATATATACACACTCACCTAAAGAATTATTAGGAACACCTGTTCTATTTCTCATTAATGCAATTATCTAGTCAACCAATCACATGGCAGTTGCTTCAATGCATTTAGGGGTGTGGTCCTGGTCAAGACAATCTCCTGAACTCCAAACTGAATGTCAGAATGGGAAAGAAAGGTGATTTAAGCAATTTTGAGCATAGCATGGTTGTTGGTGCCAGACGGTCCGTTCTGAGTATTTCACAATCTGCTCAGTTACTGGGATTTTCACGCACAACCATTTCTAGGGTTTACAAAGAATGGTGGGAAAAGGGAAAAACATCCAGTATGCGGCAGTCCTGTGGGCAAAAATGCCTTGTGGATGCTAGAGGTCAGAGGAGAATGGGCCGACTGATTCAAGCTGATAGAAGAGCAACGTTGACTGAAATAACCATTCGTTACAACCGAGGTATGCAGCAAAGCATTTGTGAAGCCGCAACACGCACAACCTTGAGGCAGATGGGCTACAACAGCAGAAGACCCCACCGGGTACCACTCATCTCCACTACAAATAGGAAAAAGAGGCTACAATTTGCACAAGCTCACCAAAATTGGACTGTTGAAGACTGGAAAAATGTTGCCTGGTCTGATGAGTCTTGATTTCTGTTGAGACATTCAAATGGTAGAGTTCGAATTTGGCGTAAACAGAATGAGAACATGTATCCATCCTCTGATGGCTACTTCCAGCAGGATAATGCACCATGTCACAAAGCTCCAATCATTTCACATTGGTTTCTTGAACATGACAATGAGTTCACTGTACTAAAATGGCCCCCACAGTCACCAGATCTCAACCCAATAGAGCATCTTTGGGATGTGGTGGAACGGGAGCTTCGTGCCCTGGATGTGCATCCCTCAAATCTCCATCAACTGCAAGATGCTATCCTATCAATATGGGCCAACATTTCTGAAGAATGCTATCAGCACCTTGTTGAATCAATGCCACGTAGAATTAAGGCAGTTCTGAAGGCAAAAGGGGGTCTAACACCGTATTAGCATGGTGTTCCTAATAATTCTTTAGGTGAGTGTATATCAGATATTAAAAACTTGTTATGTATGACACTGACTTGATAAATTAATGCCATTCACCATCCTGATCACAAGATATCCCTCATCTCTGGATGCAACAGACAGCGGGTGTTTATTTTCCTTGCACTGCCCCCACAGGGGAGATTAAGTACTACACAGTTTTATTTAGGTAACTTTTAATTTAAGCGTAAATGTGCTGACTTGTGTAGTCCTTCAAAAGAAGAGACACTCTTTTTAGCTTCTTTCAGCTCAGTGTACATGATGAGGTTTCTCAGCAGGGATCCTCCATTGTTAGATTCCATAATAGCTTACTTGAAAGTAGGTTTCTGAAACTAGACCTGTAAAAGAATATTTCATTTCATATTTTTTCTAGCCAGTGTATTGTCGGGAATCTAACCTCTGGTACCACTACTGAGCACCAGAATGTGGGACATCATCCCTGCTCCAAAAATATACAAATAGGCAAATTGGTTTCCTATGAAATTGACCCTAGTGCGCACTGCGTGTTGGGATTGAGTGCCTATATGGCAGCCACTAAGTTCCCAGGGAGTCTCTCTGGCCACACAACTATCCCTGACCTTTGAGTCCCTGTGAGAAAAGCACATTATAAATGTCTGTCGTTGTCATTGGCATTGCTCCTCTCCGACCATGAGTAGGAGAAGTTTGAATGGAGCAGTGATCGACCATGTTACCTGTCACTCTTCTCAAAGTCTATATGTATCCATTGTGATCAGTAGAACTGCAAGTAACAGCACACTGCTAGTCAATTGCACAAAGATATAAGCAAATACTAAATGAAAAATAAGCTGCTTGGTGGCCATACTTACTGCAAGGGCAGTTAGAAGCTCGTTGTGCATATAATTGATCAAAAATATGTTGGGCCCATCTACCGAACGACAAGGTGGCTTCTCATCAGATGGGGCCTACTCTAACATGCCTCTCCTGGGCTTACAGCCTACAATCTGGACAAAATAGCACCGAGCTATATCCTACACATGCCTCTTCTAGGCTATCAGCCTGCAATATGGGCAAAGTAGAATACAGCTATATAATCTTTTTAATTAAAAGCACATGGTAAATGGGCGGTGGTGCACGGTTCAAACTCACCAACCGGGGGCGCCACCCCAGTGGAAGTGACAATAAGAAAGAAAAACAAATGAACCAGCACCTCCATAGTAGGTAAATTTGAGAGCGCAGGTGCACGCTAACTTGGCTGAGACACAATGTGATTAGTAGGACTACAGGTAACAGCACACTGCTAGTCAATTGCACAAAGATATAAGCAAATACTAAATGAAAAATAAGCTTCTTGGTGGCCCTACTTACTGCAAGGGCAGTTAGAAGCTCTTCGCGCATAAAATTGATCAAAAATATGTCGGGCCCATCTATCCAATGTGTTTAGTAGAACTACAAGTAACAGCACACTGCTAGTCAATTGCACTCGGTGAGTTTGAACCGTGCACCACCGCTCATTTACCATGTGCTTTTAATTAGAAAGATTATATAGCTGTATTCTACTTTGCCCATATTGCAGGCTGATAGCCTAGAAGAGGCATGTATATTATATAGCTGGGTGCCACTTTGCCCAGATTGTAGGCTGTAAGCCCAGGAGAGGCATGTTAGAGTAGGCCTCATCTGATGAGAAGCCACCTTGTCGTTCGGTAGATGGGCCCGACATATTTTTGATCAATTTTATGCGCGAAGAGCTTCTAACTGCCCTTGCAGTAAGTAGGGCCACCAAGAAGCTTATTTTTCATTTAGTATTTGCTTATATCTTTGTGCAATTGACTAGCAGTGTGCTGTTACCTGTAGTCCTACTAATCACATTGTGTTTCAGCCAAGTTAGCGTGCACCTGCGTTCTCAAATTTACTTACTATGGAGGTGCTAGTTTGTTTGTTTTTCTTTCCTATATGTATCCAAGTGATGGTAGTAGACACCTAGTTCCTTCCCACTGTTGGCACCAAGGGCACTGACAAACAACCAAACACAGCTCTCAGCAGGAAGTACCGTCTTTCCCCGAAAATAAGACATCCCCCGAAAATAAGACCTACCTCTAGTTTTGCCTCTTGCTGAAATATAAGGCATCCCCCCGAAAATAAGGCCTCCCCGATAATAAGGCCCCCCGGAATATAAGGTCCCAGAAGTTACTGCAAGGCATCTGACTCCTCCCGATCGTAGCGGCGGGCGCCGCCGCGCAGCTCACTGATTGGCCGCAGCACAGCCAGAGCTGTTCAGGCGGTGCGAGGTCTCTTTAAATCAGAGAGCCCGCGCCACTGCCAGGACAAGCTGCCGCCTGCTGCTCGGTCTGCCCTGACGGAGTCTGGCTGACTCACTGTCTAAATGTGAGTGAGTTGCGCAGGGCAGAAATCGGGCACATTGTGTGGAATCTGGCCGACACGGACATACAGGGGTGACTGAGGTATGGGGGGGGGGGAATGTCTGATAAAGTGGTGGGGGATGTCTGGTGAAGGTGGGAGGGGAGAGAGACTAAATAATCCACTGTCCGCTGGCACAGGGGAGGGGGATCACTTAAAATGACACAGGGGAGTCAGAGGGGGGAATCAAAATGACACAGGAGGATAAGAAAGGGTACTAAAATTGTAATCTTCCCTCAGATTCTCCTGTGTCATTTTGATTCTCCCCTCTGATCCCCCTGTGTCATGGAAAAATAAGATATCCCCTGAAAATAAGACCTAGCGCATCTTTGGGAGAAAAAATTAATATAAGACACTGTCTTATTTTCGGGGAAACAGGGTAGGGCAACAAGGTCCTCTATCCTCCAACCAGCATTTTTCACCTATCTAAAGGATGTTTTACCCTGGTATCTAACAGAACACAACCAGTGGGTGACAATATTGAATCAGCGATCTTTTAGGCGAATTCAATGCAATACCTACATCCTTCTCCATCCCTGCTAATATTCAAATGCAAAATCAATATACAACCCCCGAAATACAGATAAAAAAGCCACCTATACGTAAATCGCAGATCAAAGAAGGGAGGGCTAAGCACGACACAGGTTAACAGCTAGGCACCCCGGCTCCTTGAATTGTGTCATCTAGGAGAGATTGGTTAAAATTCATTTTCAGGCAAAATAGTTATTTTGCATTCATATCCAGGAACAGTACGGGATTAGTGTTTAGCAATGTAATCTTGCACAGTTCTGTCTCTTTCAATCAGCGAACCTTAGCTTCTGTACTGAGTCTATTCCAATGTAAAAAAAGATAGTCCAATTGGAATTATCATTGCTTCTTGAAAGAATTGGAATTGGTTTTTACATGGAAATGAGACTGCAGCAGAGAGATTTGCAGGCAGCTTTGAGAATACATTTTATAGAAATAAAGGGGAATATTAAGGAATGAAAGCCTTTACTCCTCAGCCAGATGAAAACTGTGGGCGCCTCCTCATTACCCCTGGGCCCCCCACTCAGTATTCACAGAAGATGGCTAATCTGTGCTCTAAAAGATATTAATCCTATTCATTTGAATGGAATTGAACTCCACTCCATCACCGAGGAGACATGTTCACAGCCGCTGAATAGAAAAGCAGTTACTGCGCTAAATATCCACTTGTGGGTCTTCGTGTAGAGATGTTGGGACATAAGAGCTGGTCATTGAGGGGGGGAAATTTTGGTTTCTTAACCCTTACTATCCTAACAGATCAACAGTAAATAATTTTAATTTAGGATCATGGAGACTGGAAAGATGTCAGATTGAAATTCCGGACTCACATAGGAAAAGCTCCTTCAAGAGAAAGCTAAAAATAAAAGACCAACAAAATAAAGTTCATAGTCTTATGCACATAGTCTTCTTCGGATTCTGTAAAAATCTGTCTTTTTCATAAACCAAAGGATAGGTCATCATTATCACATTGGTGAGGGTCCGACCCCTGGCACCCCCGCTAATTAGCAGATTGTCGAGGACACAACGTACAGGGGCCAAGCTCAGCTCCGTACACTGTGTAATTGCTGTGAGTGTTTACAACAGGTCTCTTATTCACTTGTATGGGATTGAGCTGTTGTGACCTGCCATGATCACTGAACAGTGTAGGGAACTGTGTCTGGCTGGATCGGTGAGGTTGTCAGTAGTGGAACCAACCCCCGCTAATCTGATATTGATGGTTTTGTATTTGTTTTTCTGGTTTACTATTATTTCTTTGATAATATCCATGCACCTTCTTTCCATCTATCTGCTTTTACTTCAGCTGTTACTACAATATTTTATTATATTATATATTTTCATAGTTTTTTGATTTTGTAAATGCATTGGAAAATATTACATTCCAGCTAATTAATATAAACATGCAATTATTATTTTAAATCTATTATATAAATTGATTTATATTTATATTATTATTATTATTAGTAGTAGTAGTAGTAGTAGTAGTAGTAGTAGTAATAATAATAGTAGTAGCAATATTCTTATTTTTGTTATTGTGATTACTAGAGATGAGTGAAATTTTCAAACATTCGATTTACCCGTTTGCCAAATTTTTCAGGAAGAATTTGGTTCGATCCAAATATATTTGCAGCGAATTACATAAAAAAAACTGCTATTTCCTGGCTGCTGAGAGCCTTTGTAGTGGTGTAGAACACTGTGCCTTGCAGTAGCACGCATACGGAGTCTGCTTTGGTAGTGAAATAATACTGTGAGTCCATATGACATGCAGATGACAGGAGTCGCTGTTAGAATCACTGCACACTTCACCTATTTGGGCAGTTACGAGGCCAAAACTGACCAAAGAACTCAAGTATAAACTTAGCCTTACAAGTCGATGCTAGTGCCAAGAAGAAGGGCCCTCCTTTTACACCGTCGCCAGCTGATTCCACTTAGATGTCTACAGAACCTGTTCTATTAAATGCTTATACAAGTAGAACCCCCTGACAGAGTGGAGAGGGTGTCAACAGTAAGTTTGTGCTGATGTCCCTGATTAATTTGCCCTTACTCTGATCCGTCACCACAATAACCCACAAAAAAAGGATTCTGTCTGTAGAGCATATGCCTTCACTTGGTCAGCATTTGCTCAATAATCCATCAGTATTGCTAATGCCAAAAAAAAAAAAAAAAAAAACTGGAGTGGATCTAAAACAGAGATGACACATGAATGGAATATTTGCATGTCTTCTATGTTTTGTACCCACTCCTGCTTTTGGATACCAAATCATAAGCCGATTCTGATGGGACCATACAGGCCTTACAGCTCCTACACAGACGTTGTTCCTCTCATTTTTCCTTCTTTCTGACAGATCAGAAGAAAGATCAAATAAATGATGATGTCAGCCGGGCCGAAAGGCAAAATAGTGTCCCAATCATGAAGTGGGAGGGTGGAAACAGCATGAGAAGTCCACAGAGTCAACCTATGACATAGTGGTGAGGTGGAAGCAGCATGAACATGGCCCAATGATAGAGTCTGGAGGTCGCGGCAGCATCAGGAGGCCACAGACTGGCACAACGATGAAAGATTTTGGAGGTAACAGCAGCATCAGGAGGCCACAGAGTAGCACAACGACGAGATATTGTGGATGTGTCAGCAGCATGAGGCGGCCAGAGTAGCACGACGATGAGAGATTATGGAGGTGGAAGCAGCATGAGGAGTCCACAGAGTGGCACGACGACAAGAGATTGTGGAGGAGGCAGCAGCATTAAGGAGGCCACAGAGTGGCACGACAACAAAGTGTGGAGGTGTCAGCAGCATGATGAGAGGCCAGAGTAGCACGACGACAAGAGATTGTGGAGGTGGCAGCAGCATGAGGAGGCCACCAAGAGGCACAATGACCAAGACTGGAGTCGGCAGCATCAGGAGGAAGTCACAGAGTGGCACAATGACAGAGTCTGAAGGTGGTAGCAGTATGAGGAGACAACAGAGTGGCTCAATGACAGAGTATGGAGGTGGAGGCAGGAGCATCAGGAGGATACCACAGAGTGGCAAGGTGACATAGTATGGAGATGGCAGTAGCAGCAGCATCAGGATACCACACAGTAACAAGATGACATAGTGTGGAGATGGCAGCAGTAGCAGCATCAGGATACCACAGAGTGTTAAAGTGACATAGTGTGGAGATGGCAGCAGCAGCAGGAGACCACAGAGTGGCAAGTTGACATAGTGTGGAGATGGCAGCAGCAGCATCAGAATACCACAGAGTGGCAAGGTGACATAGTATGGAGATGGCAGCAGCATCAAGAGACCACAGAGTGGCAAGGTGACATAGTGTGGACATGGCAGCAGCAGCATCAGGATGCCACAGAGTGGCAAGGTGACATAGTGTGGAGATGGCAGCAGCAGCTTCAGAAGACCACAGAGTGGCAAAGTAACATAGTGTGGAGATGGCAGTGCAGCATCAGGATACCACAGAGTGGCAAGGTGACATAGTGTGGATATGGCAGCAGCATCAGGATACCACATAGTGGCAAGGTGACATAGTGTGGATATGGCAGCAGCATCATAAAACCACAGAGTGGCAAGGTGACATATTGTGGAGATGGCAGTAGCAGCAGCATCAGGATACCACAAAGTGGCAAGGTGACATAGTGTGAAGATGGCAGCAGCATCAGAGGACCACATAGTGGCAAGGTGACATAGTGTGGAGATGGCAGTAGCAGCATCAGGATACCACACAGTGGCAAGGTGACATAGTGTGGATATGGCAGCAGTAGCCTAAGAATACCACAGAGTGGCAAGGTGACATAGTGTGGAGATGGCAGCAGCATCAGGAGACCACAGAGTGGCAAGGTGACATAGTATGGAGATGGCAGTAGCAGCAGCATCAGGATACCACACAGTAACAAGATGACATAGTGTGGAGATGGCAGCAGTAGCAGCATCAGGATACCACAGAGTGTTAAAGTGACATAGTGTGGAGATGGCAGCAGCAGCAGGAGACCACAGAGTGGCAAGGTGACATATTGTGGATATGGCAGTGGCAGCACGATACCAGAGAGTGATAAGGTGACATAGTGTGGATATGGCAGCAGCAACAGCATCAGGATACCACAGAGTGGCAAGGTGACATAGTGTGGAAATGGCAGCAGCAGCTTCAGAAGACCAAAGAGTGGCAAAGTGGCATAGTGTGGAGATGGCAGCAGCAGCATCAGGAGACCACAAAGAGGCAAGTTGACATAGTGTGGAGATGGCAGCAGCAGCATCAGGAGACCACAAAGAGGCAAGGTGACATAGTATGGAGATGGCAGCAGCATCAAGAGACCACAGAGTGGCAAGGTGACATAGTGTGGATATGGCAGCAGCAGCATCAGGATGCCACAGAGTGGCAAGGTGACATAATGTGGAGATGGCAGCAGCAGCTTCAGAAGACCACAGAGTTGCAAAGTAACATAGTGTGGAGATGGCAGCAGCAGCATCAGGATACCACAGAGTGGCAAGGTGACATAGTGTGGATATGGCAGCAGCATCATGAAACCACAGAGTGGCAAGGTGACATATTGTGGAGATGGCAGTAGCAGCAGCATCAGGATACCACAAAGTGGCAAGGTGACATAGTGTGGAGATGGCAGCAGCATCAGAAGACCACATAGTGGCAAGGTGACATATTGTGGAGATGGCAGTAGCAGCATCAGGATACCACACAGTGGCAAGGTGACATAGTGTGGATATGGCAGCAGTAGCCTAAGAATACCACAGAGTGGCAAGGTGACATAGTGTGGAGATGGCAGCAGCATCAGGAGACCACAGAGTGGCAAGGTGACAAAGTGTGGAGATGGTAGTAGCAGCATCAGGAGACCACAAAGTGGCAAGGTGACATAGTGTGGAGATGGCAGTAGCAGCAGCAGCATTAGGATACCACATGCCACAGCATGTCAAGGTGACATAGTGTGGATATGGCATCAGCAGTAGCATCAGGAGACCACAGAGTGGCAAGGTGACAGTGTGGATATGGCAGCAGGAGCATCAGGAGACCACAGAATGGCAAGGTGACATAGTGTGGAGATGGCAGTAGCAGCAGCAGCATCAGGATACCACAGAGTGGCAAGGTGACATAGTGTGGATATTGCAGCAGCATCAGGATACCACAGAGTAGCAAGGTGACATAGTGTAGAGATGGCAGCAGCATCAGGATTCCACATAGTGGCAAGGTGACATAGTGTGGATATGGCAGCAGCATCAGGAAACCACAGAGTGGAAAGGTGACATATTGTGGAGATGGCAGTAGCAGCAGCATCAGGATACCACAAAGTGGCAAGGTGACAGTGTGGAGATGGCAGCAGCATCAGAAGACCACATAGTGGCAAGGTGACATAGTGTGGAGATGGCAGTAGCAGCATCAGGATACCACACAGTGGCAAGGTGACATAGAGTGGATATGGCAGCAGTAGCCTAAGAATACCACAGAGTGGCAAGGTGACATAGTGTGGAGATGGCAGCAGCATCAGGAGACCACAGAGTGTCAAGGTGATATAGTGTGGAGATGGTAGTAGCAGCATCAGGAGACCACAAAGTGGCAAGGTGACATAGTGTGGAGATGGCAGTAGCAGCAGCAGCATTAGGATGCCACATGCCACAGCATGGCAAGGTGACATAGTGTGGATATGGCATCAGCAGTAGCATCAGGAGACAACAAAGTGTCAAGGTGACATAGTGTGGATATGGCAGCAGTAGCAGCATCAGGAGACCACAGAGTGGCAAGGTGACATAGTGGGGAGATGACAGTAGCAGCAGCATCAGGATACCACAGAGTGTCAAGGTGACATAGTGTGGAGATGGTAGTAGCAGCAGCATCAGGAGACCACAGAGTGGCATGGTGACATAGTGTGGAGATGGCAGTAGCAGCAGCAGCATTAGGATGCCACATGCCACAGCATGGCAAGGTGACATAGTGTGGATATGGCATCAGCAGTAGCATCAGGAGACAACAAAGTGGCAAGGTGACATAGTGTGGATATGGCAGCAGTAGCAGCATCAGGAGGCCACAGAGTGGCAAGGTGACATAGTGTGGAGATGACAGTAGCAGCAGCAGCAGGATACCACAGAGTGTCAAGGTGACATAGTGTGGAGATGGTAGTAGCAGCAGCATCAGGAGACCACAGAGTGGCAAGGTGACATAGTGTGGAGATGGCAGTAGCAGCAGCAGCATTAGGATGCCACATGCCACAGCATGGCAAGGTGACATAGTGTGGATATGGCATCAGCAGTAGCATCAGGAGACAACAAAGTGGCAAGGTGACATAGTGTGAAGATGGCAGCAGCATCAGCATCAGGAGGCCACAGAGTGGCAAGGTGACATAGTTTAGAGATGGCAGCAGCATCAGGAGACCACAGAGTGGCAAGGTGACATAGTGTGGATATGGCAGCAGCAGCATCAGGAGACAACAAAGTGGCAAGGTGACATAGTGTGAAGATGGCAGCAGCATCAGCATCAGGAGGCCACAGAGTGGCAAGGTGACATAGTTTAGAGATGGCAGCAGCATCAGGAGACCACAGAGTGGCAAGGTGACATAGTGTGGATATGGCAGCAGCAGCATCAGGAGACCACAGAGTGGCAAGGTGACATAGTGTGGATATGGCAGCAGCATCAGGATACCACAGAGTAGCAAGGTGACATAGTGTAGAGATGGCAGCAGCATCAGGATTCCACATAGTGGCAAGGTGACATAGTGTGGATATGGCAGCAGCATCAGGAAACCACAGAGTGGCAAGGTGACATATTGTGGAGATGGCAGTAGCAGCAGCATCAGGATACCACAAAGTGGCAAGGTGACATAGTGTGGAGATGGCAGCAGCATCATGAAACCACAGAGTAGCAAGGTGACATATTGTGGAGATGGCAGTAGCAGCAGCATCAGGATACCACAAAGTGGCAAGGTGACATAGTGTGGAGATGGCAGCAGCATCAGAAGACCACATAGTGGCAAGGTGACATAGTGTGGAGATGGCAGTAGCAGCATCAGGATACCACACAGTGGCAAGGTGACATAGTGTGGATATGGCAGCAGTAGCCTAAGAATACCACAGAGTGGCAAGGTGACATAGTGTGAAGATGGCAGCAGCATCAGGAGACCACAGAGTGGCAAGGTGACAAAGTGTGGAGATGGTAGTAGCAGCATCAGGAGACCACAAAGTGGCAAGGTGACATAGTGTGGAGATGGCAGTAGCAGCAGCAGCATTAGGATGCCACATGCCACAGCATGTCAAGGTGACATAGTGTGGATATGGCATCAGCAGTAGCATCAGGAGACCACAGAGTGGCAAGGTAACAGTGTGGATATGGCAGCAGGAGCATCAGGAGACCACAGAATGGCAAGGTGACATAGTGTGGAGATGGCAGTAGCAGCAGCAGCATCAGGATACCACAGAGTGGCAAGGTGACATAGTGTGGATATGGCAGCAGCATCAGGATACCACAGAGTAGCAAGGTGACATAGTGTAGAGATGGCAGCAGCATCAGGATTCCACATAGTGGCAAGGTGACATAGTGTGGATATGGCAGCAGCATCAGGAAACCACAGAGTGGCAAGGTGACATATTGTGGAGTTGGCAGTAGCAGCAGCATCAGGATACCACAAAGTGGCAAGGTGACATAGTGTGGAGATGGCAGCAGCATCAGAAGACCACATAGTGGCAAGGTTACATAGTGTGGAGATGGCAGTAGCAGCATCAGGATACCACACAGTGGCAAGGTGACATAGTGTGGAGATGGCAGCAGCATCAGGAGACCACAGAGTGTCAAGGTGATATAGTGTGGAGATGGTAGTAGCAGCATCAGGAGACCACAAAGTGGCAAGGTGACATAGTGTGGAGATGGCAGTAGCAGCAGCAGCATTAGGATGCCACATGCCACAGCATGGCAAGGTGACATAGTGTGGATATGGCATCAGCAGTAGCATCAGGAGACAACAAAGTGGCAAGGTGACATAGTGTGCATATGGCAGCAGTAGCAGCATCATGAGGCCACAGAGTGGCAAGGTGACATAGTGTGGAGATGACAGTAGCAGCAGCATCAGGATACCACAGAGTGTCAAGGTGACATAGTGTGGAGATGGTAGTAGCAGCAGCATCAGGAGACCACAGAGTGGCAAGGTGACATATTGTGGAGATGGCAGTAGCAGCAGCAGCATTAGGATGCCACATGCCACAGCATG
Organism: Bufo bufo; assembly: GCF_905171765.1. NCBI lineage: Eukaryota > Metazoa > Chordata > Amphibia > Anura > Bufonidae > Bufo > Bufo bufo. The sequence goes on from NC_053398.1 coordinate 126,043,677, forward strand.
GCAAGGTGACATAGTGTGGATATGGCATCAGCAGTAGCATCAGGAGACAACAAAGTGGCAAGGTGACATAGTGTGAAGATGGCAGCAGCATCAGCTTTAGGAGGCCACAGAGTGGCAAGGTGACATAGTTTAGAGATGGCAGCAGCATCAGGAGACCACAGAGTGGCAAGGTGACATAGTGTGGATATGGCAGCAGCAGCATCAGGAGACCACAGAGTGGCAAGTTGACATAGTGTGGATATGGCAGTAGCAGCAGCAGCATCAGGATACCACAGAGTGGCAAGGTGACATAGTGTGGATATGGCAGCAGCATCAGGATACCTCAGAGTAGCAAGGTGACATAGTGTAGAGATGGCAGCAGCATCAGGATACCACAGAGTGGCAAGGTAATATAGTGTGCAGATGGCAGCAGCAGCTGCATCAGGAGACTACAAAGTGACCTGGTGAGAGAGTGGGGCAGTGTGTGGCAATAGCAGTACCCGCTGACGAAGGTGGGTGAAAAAAGGAGAACTTGGCATCAGATTTGTGGCATCAGGTGGGTGATAGCATCAGAGTAGTTGCTGAGGCAGGTAACCAGAAGAAACCCTGCTCTTTTGTCAAGCTGTTGGTGTAGCACCATGGGTGATCTAGTCTGATGCATCAGGAATTGGTGGTTGGAAATCCTGACTGATCCATGCCTGATTCAACTTGACAAAGGTCAGTCTCTCTACATTTTTGTGGACTGGCTAGTTCTCCTTGGGGTAACTATGGCCCCCACCGCACTAAAAACCTGCTCTGATGCCACACTACTGGCTGGGCAGGACAGCTTTTCCAGGGCAAACGCTACTATTTGCGGCCACAAATCCAGTTTGGCTGCCCAGTAGTCCAGCGGTTCTTCAATGTGGGTTGGCAGGGTGCTGTCCAAGTATTCCACCCACCTGCTGGTTCAGGTCCTGCTCCAGGTCTACCTTCTGCTGCTGGTGAGTAGTTTCTTCACTATGTGGGTGAAGAAAGCTACTCATCAGCGACTGTAGAGTCAGGCTACTGCTCCTGCCACCCCACCCCTCTGCAACAGCCATGGCAGTGGAACGTGAGCTCAGAGTGCCCCCCCGGTCAGACCTGCGATAGGATGGACGATGGCGCAGATAGGCAGCGGCCAACTGACTACATAGGATGTCTCTGTAGTAGTTCAGTTTGTCCTCCCTCTCAGTGGGTGTAAAAAATGCCCCCATTCTGGACCGGTAGCGAGGGTCCAACAAGGTGGAGAGCCAGAAGTGATCCCTCTGCTGAATGTTGACAATTCGTCTGTCACTACGCAAGCAAGTGAGCATGCATCGGGCCATTTGTGCAAGTGACTCGGAGGGACTCCTTGCCTCCATCTCCACTGCAAACTGCCACAGTGTGTCTGGGTCATCTGTCCCATCTTCCTCATCACACTGTAGCTCCTCTGGCTGCTCCTGCTCCTCCTCTCCTGTCAACTGAGTAGAAAAACCATCAATTTCTCTACACATTGCCTATGCTCTAATGTCCTCCTCCTCTTCCAGTTCAGCCCCCACAGGGCTCATTTGATTTAGTCGCCACGTCTCCAGTCCCCTGACCAGCCATTGTTACCACTATCTGTTCCAGGACATGAAGCAGTGGAATGATGTCGTTCATCCCGTAGTCCAGGCAACTGACAAATAAGGTGGCGTCCTCAAAATGCCAGAGCAAACGGCAGATGTCACGCATGAGCTGCCACTGGCTAACATCGAAGTTACACAGGGGAGTACGTCTATCCGCTTGCACAATCAAGAAATCGATGATGGCCTTTCTCTGTTCGTATAGTCGGTCCAACCTATGGAGGGTGGAATTCCAACGGTTCGAAATGTCGCATATCAGCCTATGTTGGGGGATGACGTTCATTTAGATGCTAAATTGCACCAGACTGAAATCCAGTAACATATGGTAATTTTCTGTTAAATCTCCATGTTAGTCCCTCCCAAAAAGAGAAAGGATCAGAACAAGATGCACCAAGGTTTTAGAAAACGCACAGTATGAAAAAAGAAAAACATTACATTAAATTACATTTTTACAGGTTTCAACTTCTTGTGTTTTCCTTTTTTTTTCACATCTTTTTATAAATTTATTATTGCTAGTGCGCCGAGAAAGAAGACATTAAACAAAGAGAAAAAGCAGAACAAATAATGGCATGGCAGAGAGAACAGAGGGAGGTGATGTAACGTCACCATAGCCTACTAACAATAAGACAAAATTAAGAATTGGTGACACTGGGTATCACAGCTTGGGCACTAGGCACTGAATCATAGATCACTAGACCATCTAATACATGTGTCCATAGGGGGTTCTTAATTTACCCCCAATAAAAAGTATTGTATTTAGGGTTGAACAGAGGCATAGCTAATGGCTCATGGGCCCTGGTGCAAGAGTTCAGCTTGGGGCACCCCTTCCCTCAGTGCTTTGTGGCCAGGGGCAGGAAGCACAAGGTCTTCATGCTGCCCGAGGCAAAAATTGAAACGACACCCCCTTGAGCCAGAGGTATAACTTGACCAGCATGCACTTTCTATAATACTGGTGTCTTCTTATGCACCACAAGGGTCTTTGGGCCCCCTCAGGCTCCTGGGCCCGGTAGCGACTGCTACCTCTGCACCCCCTATAGCTACGCCCCTGGGGTTGAGCGAACACCTGGAAGTTCGGGTTTGGCCGAACTTCGCCGTAAAGTTAGAGTTTGGGACCCGAACCCTAACACCATTGAAGTCAAGGGGGACCTGAACTTTGGGGCACTAAAATGGCTCTAAAAAAGTCATAGAAAGGGCTAGAGGGCTGCAAAAGGAAGCAAAAAGGGGATAAGAGCAGGAAAATTGACCTGCAAACAAATGTCGATAAGGAAATGAAATAAAATAACATAGAATTTAAAAAAAGTAAAAAATAATGAACTTGAACTAGGAGGCGGAGGTCAAAGTGGAGTAGAAGGTTGAGGAGGCGGTGGACGTGGCATCATAGGTGGAAGCGGTGGTGGAGGAGGAGGAGGTAGCCAATAGTATTTTTGTAGTTTTTTTTTTTTAAAATAAATTTGTTAAGACTAGGGATGAGCGAACCCGAACTGTATAGTTCGGGTTCGTACCGAATTTTGGGGTGTCCGTGACACGGACCCGAACCCGAACATTTTCGTAAAAGTCCGGGTTCGGGTTCGGTGTTCGGCGCTTTCTTGGCGCTTTTTGAAAGGCTGCAAAGCAGGCAATCAACAAGCGTCATACTACTTGGCCCAAGAGGCCATCACAGCCATGCCTACTATTGGCATGGCTGTGATTGGCCAGTGCACAATGTGACCCAGCCTCTATTTAAGCTGGAGTCACGTAGCGCCGCACGTCACTCTGCTATGATCATTATAGGGAGAGGTTGCAGCTGCGACGTTAGGGCGAGATTAGGCAGATTAACTCGTCCAAAAGACTTCATTCAGTGATCGATCTGCAGCTGTGGATCATTGAAGTGCTATTATTGACTTGCTCACTTTTTTGAGGCTGCCCAGAGCGTTTTTAGATCACTTTTTTTCTGGGGTGATCGGCGGCCATTTTGTGACTTGTGGTGCGCCAGCACGAGCTATCACCAAGTGTATTTAACCATCGATAGTGTGGTTATTTTGTGCTATATCCTACATCAGCTGCAAGCTGAGCCTGTGTCACCGAAGTGCATTTAACCATCAACAGTCTGGTTATTTTTTGGCCATATACTACATCAGCTGCAGGCTGAGCCTGTGTCACCCAAGTGCATTTAACCATCAACAGTCTGATTATTTTTTGGCCATATACTACATCAGCTGCAGGCTGAGCCTGTGTCACCAAAGTGTATTTAACCATCGATAGTGTGGTTATTTTGTGCTATATCCTACATCAGCTGCAGGCTGAGCCTGTGTCACCCAAGTGCATTTAACCATCAACAGTCTGATTATTTTTTGGCCATATACTACATCTGGTGCAGGCTGAGCCTGTGTCACCCAAGTGCATTTAACCATCAACAGTCTGATTATTTATTGGCCATATACTACATCTGGTGCAGGCTGAGCCTGTGTCACCCAAGTGCATTTAACCATCAACAGTGTGGTTATTTTTTGGCCATATATTACATCAGGGGCAAGTTGAGCCTGTCACCCAGCGCCTAAAAAATAGACCTGACATTTCTATTTAACCAAATCTGTACTGTTTTAGCTGGTCAAGTTATTTGTATTGACCGTAAAAGCACACTTTTTTTTCTGGGTTGAAAAAGCATTCCCAAATTTGCCATTCTCAAAATAACTAGTTTCTGGTATTTGAGGCCTACTTGAAATCTATCCCAAAAAGAAAATCTTACATTGAAGTTATTGATAGTGTCATTCAGAAAAACCTAAGACACACGCTAGCGTGCTGATAGAAGTGTGATTCTGTGATTAAACCTATACCTGTCACACAGCGCAAAAAAAAAACGTTTCCAGCAGGCTCCTCTGCTGAAGTTCACTGAATCCAGCATTGTCAGATTCCACAGATCACCACTAGGGATGAGCGAACCCGAACTGTATAGTTCGGGTTCGTACCGAATTTTGGGGTGTCCGTGACACGGACCCGAACCCGAACATTTTCGTAAAAGTCTGGGTTCGGGTTCGGTGTTCGGCGCTTTCTTGGCGCTTTTTGAAAGGCTGCAAAGCAGCCAATCAACAAGCGTCATACTACTTGCCCCAAGAGGCCATCACAGCCTTGCCTACTATTGGCATGGCTGTGATTGGCCAGTGCACCATGTGACCCAGCCTCTATTTAAGCTGGAGTCACGTAGCGCCGCACGTCACTCTGCTATGATCAGTATAGGGAGAGGTTGCAGCTGCGACGTTAGGGCGAGATTAGGCAGATTAACTCCTCCAAAAGACTTCATTCTGTGATCGATATGCAGCTGTGGATCATTGAAGTGCTATTATTGACTTGCTCACTTTTTTGAGGCTGCCCAGAGCGTTTTTAGACCACTTTTTTTCTGGGGTGATCGGCGTCCATTTCGTGACTTGTGGTGCGCCAGCACGAGCTATCACCAAGTGTATTTAACCATCGATAGTGTGGTTATTTTGTGCTATATCCTACATCAGCTGCAGGCTGAGCCTGTGTCACCGAAGTGCATTTAACCATCAACAGTGTGGTTATTTTTTGGCCATATATTACATCAGGGGCAAGTTGAGCCTGTCACCCAGCGCCTAAAAAATAGACCTGACATTTCTATTCAACCAAATCTGCACAGTTTTAGCTGGTCAAGTTATTTGTAGTGACCGTAAAAGCAGACTTTTTGTTCTGGGTTGAAAAAGCATTCCCAAATTTGCCATTCTCAAAATAACTAGTTTCTGGTATTTGAGGCCTACTTGAAATCTATCCCAAAAAGAAAATCTTACATTGAAGGTATTGATAGTGTCATTCAGAAAAACCTAAGACACACGCTAGCGTGCTGATAGAAGTGTGATTCTGTGATTAAACCTATACCTGTCACACAGCGCAAAAAAAAACAGGTCTCATATCTCTATTGAACCAAATCTGCACTGTTTTAGCTGGTCAAGTTATTTGTAGTGACCGTAAAAGCAGACTTTTTGTTCTGGGTTGAAAAAGCATTCCCAAATTTGCCATTCTCAAAATAACTAGTTTCTGGTATTTGAGGCCTACTTGAAATCTATCCCAAAAAGAAAATCTTACATTGAAGGTGCTGATAGTGTCATTCAGAAAAACCTAAGACACACGCTACCGTGCAGATAGAAGTCTGATTCTGTGCTGACATAAGGCCAGATTCTCTGTTACGGGACCGCTCTCCCCTGTCTGGGTGCCGGGGCCTAAATGTGTGACAGTGGCCTGTTCCAGTGGTGGGTGACGTGAAGCCTGATTCTCTGCTATGACATGAAGACAGATTCTGCGCTGACATAAGGCCAGATTCTCTGTTACGGGACCTCTCTCCTCTGCCTGGGTGCCTGGCCTAAATGTGTGACAGTGGCCTGTTCCAGTGGTGGGTGACGTGAAGCCTGATTCTCTGCTATGACATGAAGACAGATTCTGCGCTGACATAAGGCCAGATTCTCTGTTACGGGACCGCTCTCCTCTGTCTGGGTGCTGGGGCCTAAATGTGTGACAGTGGCCTGTTCCAGTGGTGGGTGACGTGAAGCCTGATTCTCTGCTATGACATGAAGACTGATTCTGCGCTGACATGAAGCCTGATTCTCTGCTATGGCATGAAGAGACTGATTCTCTGCTATGGCATGAAGAGACTGATTCTCTGCTGACATGAAGCCAGATTCTTTGCTATGGCATGAAGAGACTGATTCTCTGCTGACGTGAAGCCAGATTCTCTGCTATGGGACCTCTGTCCAATTGATATTGGTTCATTTTTATTTTTTTTATTTTTATTTTAATTCATTTCCCTATCCACATTTGTTTGCAGGGGATTTACCTACATGTTGCTGCCTTTTGCAGCCCTCTAGCTCTTTCCTGGGCTGTTTTACAGCCTTTTTAGTGCCCAAAAGTTCGGGTCCCCATTGACTTCAATGGGGTTCGGGACGAAGTTCGGATCGGGTTCGGATCCCGAACCCGAACATTTCCGGGAAGTTCGGCCGAACTTCTCGAACCCGAACATCCAGGTGTTCGCTCAACTCTAGTTAAGACCCCAAAACATTGGGAAATATAAGAAAGAAAACAAAGAGAAAATGCGCTGGAGTAGAACAATGGCTGGGTGCGGACGGTATACTTGTCTATTCTGCACAAGGTACGGGAACAATGCCTGGTTCATTTTATTGAACATGTGTTTGTCCACATTGGCTGTGGACAGGCAGCTGCGCTTGTCTGTGATCACCCCCCCTGCCATGCTGAACACACGTTCAGACAATACACTGGCCGCAGGGCAGGCAAGCACCTCCAAGGTGTAAAGGGCAAGCTCAGTCCATGTGCCCAATTTGGAGACCCAGAATGGGGCAGAACCATCAGTCAGTATGTGTAGACGTGTGCACCATGTTGCTGAAATGCAACCTCCTGCTAAGGCGTTCCATATCAGCTGGTGGTGCTGGTTGTTCTGGCGTGCTGACAAAGCTTTTCCACATTTCGGCCATGCTAACCCTCCCTTCTGAGGTGCTGCCGGTACCCCTGCTGCATTGGCGACTTCTTCCTCCTCCTCTGCCTTTGCCATGTGCTTCTACTGAGCCCCCGGTGTCAGGTGGGAATGCCATCAGCAGTGTGTCTACTAGCGTGTGCTTGTACTCACGCATCTTCCAATCACGCTCCAGTGACGGAATTAAGGACGGCACGTTGTCCATTTAGCGGGGATCCAGCAGGGTGGCCACCCAGTTATCAGCACTGGTTAGAATGTGGGCAACTCGGCAGTCATTACGCTGGCACTGGAGCATGTAGTCGCTCATGTGTGTGTCACGGCTGAGGATGGGGTAAATCCTCAGCCGTGTGGAGCCCGGTGATGTTACGGCTGCTTGGCCATGAAGACAGGATTAGGGAGCAGGTCACCTCCTAAACGCATCCCTAACCTGACCCTGGCTCCTAGCTACATGAGCCAACCTTGATGGTAGGAGGGCTCATGCTCTGGAACCTAAAAGTCCCTGCTAGCCCTCAAGATGACCCTCACCTAGGAGCTGAGTAAGACAAGCCCACTCCTCCTAGACACGGAGGAGCAGGAGTCTCAACGGCCAAGCTGCTGTAAAAGGGGGAACATAAACAGCTCTATGGATATGGCAGATGAACAAAGAGTTCCACCTACCTGCCACAGCCTTGCTGACTGGATCCCTGTGTAAGCAGGGTGCAGATCACAATCGCATCCCCACACAGGGACCCAGATCCATAGCTGCACAAAATCACATATAAAACATCACACAGACATCACACATAACTAGAAATAACTTAATGAGACATTATGGTTATGACCACAGGGGTGGCTCTTACTGGCAGGTAGTAAAGACATGAGGCTGCTCTCAGCTAAACATGGCTGAAGCAACCTCCAGGCCTGCAAAAGCTGTGAGGCTTTATAGGCCAAGAAGCCACACCCCACAGTCGGACACACCCAGTGCACACACACACTAGGAAGGAGATTAACCCTTCCAACACCAGGGAAGGGAAAACACCACTTAAAGGGGACATGCACACAAAAACATACCATACGGTGCACACAACACACACACCTAACAAAATGTTGCTAGGTGTGACCGCATGCCAGGGCAGCAAGCTACCTAGCGACGCTCAGGCTGCTCTGCTGCTAAACACAACACTGGTTGCCCGCGGCAACCACAAGTGAGGCCACAGAAAAGCGACCCTCACCCGTGGTTGAACGCCCATACAAAACCGCAGGCAACCGCATGCGGTAAAGGAGTCACGGTCATGGGCATGGCCGTGACACTCCCACCCCTCAAAGCCCCCCCACCAAAAAAAAGGAAACTGGTGAGAGACTCGCACAAGGGGATAGGAGAAGGGAACGTCCACTCTCAGGACGTGGTTCCCAGAAAGTCGCTGTCAGCTGCATCCTCTCCCAGCACACAACACAGCCAGTCCGACGAGGCCTGCAGCCCGCACCAGCGACACGGAAATGGAACCACTGAGAGTGGACGAGGGGACTCTCCACTCACGTCCCCACTCCAGTCGCTGCCAGCAGACACTCCTAACCAGCATACAGCCGGACCACTTACGGAGTGCTGCCAGCAGACGACCAGAGATGGGAACATGGAGAGGGACGAGGGATCCCCAACACGGACACGGAAGGTAAGGTGGCGGGGAATAAGCCACCAACCGTGCCGTAAACGGAGAACCCCCAGGAACGCTCTCCCTCCGGAGAACGCGCATGCAGGCCACAAAGGTATGGCACTGCATGCTGCACCCTCTTTCGAAGGTATGCATACCGCATACCAGACACACACCACGTGTAAGTAAAATCAGGAGGACGCCACACGAGGCAACGGTGAAGGGATGGCGGGGAAACGCCACTCACCGCGCCGTCAGAGGCGAAACCCCCAGAACGCTCTCCCTCCGAAGAGCGCGCATGTACCCCTTCACAGACGGCGGTACATGCTTCACCCTCTTTCGAGGGAAGCATACTCCCACCCCTCAAAGCCCCTCCCAACAACAAAAGGGGAAGGTTGGTGAGGCTTAGAAAACAATGGGAGGGGGGGGAGGGGAAAGACAAACAAAGGGGACACCAACACGGACAACAAGGAATGGCGGGGAATGCCACTCACCGCGCCGTAAATGGTGAAAGCCCCATAACGCTCTCCCTCCGGAGAACGCGCATGCACCCCATCCGTAGATAGCGGTGCATGCTTTACCCTCTTTCGAGGGAGCGCCACGTAAGAAGCGACTGTGGTCATACTGTCACGGCTGAGGATGGGGGAAATCCTCAGCCGTGTGGAGCCCGGTGATGTTACGGCTGCTTGGCCATGAAGACAGGATTAGAGAGCAGGTCACCTCCTAAACGCATCCCTAACCTGACCCTGGCTCCTAGCTACATGAGCCAACCTTGATGGTAGGAGGGCTCATGCTCTGGAACCTAAAAGTCCCTGCTAGCCCTCAAGATGACCCTCACCTAGGAGCTGAGTAAGACAAGCCCACTCCTCCTAGACACGGAGGAGCAGGAGTCTCAACGGCCAAGCTGCTGTAAAAGGGGGAACATAAACAGCTCTATGGATATGGCAGATGAACAAAGAGTTCCACCTACCTGCCACAGCCTTGCTGACTGGATCCCTGTGTAAGCAGGGTGCAGATCACAATCGCATCCCCACACAGGGACCCAGATCCATAGCTGCACAAAATCACATATAAAACATCACACAGACATCACACATAACTAGAAATAACTTAATGAGACATTATGGTTATGACCACAGGGGTGGCTCTTACTGGCAGGTAGTAAAGACATGAGGCTGCTCTCAGCTAAACATGGCTGAAGCAACCTCCAGGCCTGCAAAAGCTGTGAGGCTTTATAGGCCAAGAAGCCACACCCCACAGTCGGACACACCCAGTGCACACACACACTAGGAAGGAGATTAACCCTTCCAACACCAGGGAAGGGAAAACACCACTTAAAGGGGACATGCACACAAAAACATACCACACGGTGCACACAACACACACACCTAACAAAATGTTGCTAGGTGTGACCGCATGCCAGGGCAGCAAGCTACCTAGCGACGCTCAGGCTGCTCTGCTGCTAAACACAACACTGGTTGCCCGCGGCAACCACAAGTGAGGCCACAGAAAAGCGACCCTCACCCGTGGTTGAACGCCCATACAAAACCGCAGGCAACCGCATGCGGTAAAGGAGTCACGGTCATGGGCATGGCCGTGACAGTGTGCCAGGCTGCCCAGAGGCAACGACAAGCTGTCCTCTGTGGGAGGTGTATCATCTGTGTCCTCTGTATCCCCCCAGCCATGCTCCAGGGATGCCCATGAACTTCTTTGGGTGCCACTCTGCTGTGAACACAGTTCCTCCTCCTTATCATCCTCCTCCTTATCCTCCAGAACTGTGCAGTGGCTGGACAATTGTGTACCTGGCCTCTGGTGGTGCAGGAACCCACCCTCTGAGCCAATTGTGAATGACTGGCCTGATAACCGTGGAAATGATCCCTCTTCCTCCTCCTCTTGCTCCTATGCCACATCCTCTTCCATCATCGCCCGAAGCATTTTTTCAAGGAGACATAGAAATGGGATAGTAACGCTGAGGACTGCGTCATCAGCACTGGCCATGTTGGTGAGCACTCTAAACAGAGCAACACGGCACACACGTCCCGAATGCAGGCCCACTCGTTGGTGGTGAAGTGGTGCTGTTCCGCAAAGCGACTCACCCGTGCATGCTGCAACTGAAACTCCACTATCGCCTGCTGCTGCTCGCACAGTCTCTCCAGCATGTGCAAGGTGGAGTCCCACCTTGTGGGCACGTCGCATATGAGGCGGTGAGCCGGAATGCCGAAGTTATGCTACAGCGCAGACTGGCGAGCAGCAGCAGGGTGAGAACGCCGAAAGCGCGCACAGACGGACCGCACTTTCTGCAGCAGCACTGACATATCGGGGTCATTTTTCAGGAACCTCTGCACCACCAAATTCAGCACATGTGCCAGGCTTTCGCCCTTTATCGCACACCACCAGGCCGGGCTTGAGGCTCAGTGGCACCAACCACTCATCGGTCTGTTGTTTTATGCCCGTCCACAGCTCCTGTGCGGTGTGCGGTTTTTCCCCCGAACCGATGATTTTTAAAACAGCCTGCTGTCGTTTCCCCCTGGCTGTGCTGAAGTTGGTGGTGAAGGTGTTATGCTGACCAGATGAGGAGGCGGTAGAGGAGGAAGCGGAGTAGGAGGAGGAGGCAACAGGAGGCAAAGAGAAACGTCCTGCAATCCTCGGTGGCGGAAGGACGTGCTCCAAACTGCTATCCACCTCAGGCCCAGCTGCCACTGCATTTACTCAGTGTGCAGTTAGGGAGATATAACATCCCTGCCCGTGCTTACTGGTCCACGTATCGGTGGTTATGTGGACATTGTCACAGATGGCGTTGCACAGTCACACCTAATTTTGTCCGCCACTTGGTTGTCAGGTCGGGGATGGCTCACCTGGAAAAGTAGCGGCGAGTGGGAACCACGTACTGTGGGACAGCCACCCCAATAAGTTTTTTAAAAGTCTCTGTCTCCACCAGACGGAATGACAGCATTTCAAAGGCCAGGAATTTTGAAATTCTGGCATTCAGGGCCAGGGATCACGGGTGGGTAGGGGGGTACTTCCTCTTTCTTTCCAGTGTTTGGGAGATGGGCAGCTGAACGCTTCCATGGGACATTGTGGAGATGCTTGGTGACGGTGACGGACGTGGTGGCGTTGCTGCCACATCCTCTGTTTGCGGGGTGGCAGGTGTCACTGTGACTCCAGAGGGGGAGGAAGAGGCCGAGACTGCAGCTGTAGAGGGACCAGGAGGAGCCTGAGATCTTTCATGGTTTTTGAGGTGTTTACTCCACTGCAGCTAGTGCTTTGCATTTAAATGCCTGGTCATGCAGGTGGTGTTCAGGTTTAGAACATTTATGCCTCGCTTCAGGCTCTGATTGGACAGCATGCAAACTACTTGCGTTTGGTCGTCAGTATATTATCTGAAGAACTGCCACTCCAGGGAACTCCTTGGAGCTGGCTTTGGTGTGTTCCTGGGTGCGGTGGGCAGTAGCAGATGTACTGGCTAGGGGACGGCCAATCTGCTTTTGCATCCTGCTCCCTCTTTTGCTGTGCGGCTGGTGCTGTGTGACCACCACCTCTTCCTACGAACTGCACACGTCACTCACATGACCTTGATTCCATGTGGGGTTTATGACCTCATTATCCTCCACATCATCTTCCACCCACTCTTCACCCCTGCCCTCCTTGCTGGTCTGCACACTGCAGAAAGCCGCAGCAGTTGGCACCTGTGTTTCGTCATCATCAGAGATGTGCTGCAGTGGTCCTCCCATGTCCACATCCTGAAACATAAGTGGTTGGGCATCAGTGCACTCAATCTCTTCCACTTCTGCAGCAGGGCTATGTGGACGGCCCTCGGAAACCCTGCCAGCAGAGCCATCAAAATGCCTAAGAGACTGCTGCATGACTTGGGGCTCAGACTGCTTGTCTGATTTGTTAGCGGGTGAGGTGAAAGACAGATGCCCATGGACTGCAGGTGCCAATTCTGCGCTTTCAGCAGGGGACCGGGTAAAAGACAATGTGAAGGAACTGGAGGCACTGTCAGCCACCCAATCTACTAGGCCTCAGTGTCCACAAGCCTAAATGGCAACATTTCCAGGGCCAGTAATTGGAAAAGCTGCGCATTTAGTGCTATGACCTGTGGGTGGGTGGCTGAGTATTTGCACTTGCATTCAAATGCTTGGGGTAAGGACATTTGAATGCTGCGCTGGGACACGGAAGTGGATGTGGTGGCTGATGGTGCTTGCAAAGGTCCAGGTGCATGGCGGGAGGCATACGGGCCTGCATCTTAAACAGGGGATTGGCCAGCACGTAGCACAGGGGAAGAGGAGGCAGTGGTGTGACCTGCAGACACTGATTGTGGACACAGGCGTTCGGCCCACCACTTACGGTGCTTTGATGCCATGTGACGGATCATGCTGGTGGTAGTGAGGTTGCTAGTGTTCACGCCCCTGCTCATTTTTGTATGGCACAGGTTGCAAATTACAATTCTTTTGTCGGCCACACTTTCCTCAAAAAAGTGCTAGACTGTGGAACAAGTACCCCCTGGGCAAGAATTTTTTTTGCAAGGGGGTGCTCCCAGTTCGGGCATGTTTGGTGTGGCCTGACTTCTCCCTTTTGCCACCCCACTGCCTCTTCAAGCCTGTTGCGTTGCAGCAGGTCCCTCCCCCTCTGTACTGCTGTCCTTGCTCGGCTTTCTACCTTCCCAGGTTGTGTCAGTGACTTCGTCGTCCACCACCTCCTCTTTCAGTTCCTCACTCTGCTCAGCCTCCTGACTTGTTGACCAAACCACTACCTCAGTGATTGACAACTGTATCTCATCCTCTTCCTCAACCTCTTGAGACAGTAATTGCTGTTGACTTATTGACAACTGTCTCTCATCATCATCCACCTCGTTAAACAGTAATTGCCGTTCCCAACCGTTATCTTCTTGTTATTGTGGATGCTCAAGAGTTTGGGAATCAGGGCATAAGATCTGTCCCTCTTCAAGCGTGCTTAGCGACAGGGCCAAATCAAGGAATGGCGCTGAAAAGAGCTCCTCGGAATATCCGAGTGTGGGATCACTTGTTTGCCCAGACTCTCCATGGTGGGAGAAAGGAGGATCAGGGTGAGGATTGGGTTGAGCAGACTCTTGGCTACTGAGACTGGACTTGGTGGAAGACAGGGTGGTGCTTAACTGACTGGAAGCATTATCTGCTGCAATTCAACCGACCACCTCGTCGCACTAGTCTGAATTCAAGAGTGGTGTCCTGCGCCGCCCTGCAAACTGGGACATGAAGCTAAGTATCGTGGATGAGTGTGTTTCTTGTGCTCTGGCAGCAGGCACAGTTTCACCGCGCCCAAGGCCACGGCCTATCTCTGCGTGCACCATCAGCTTTACGGCCACTGCCCCGTCAATTACTGCTCTCCTTCTTCATATTAAATGTTATATATGATTGAAAGTATGTCACACGTACAGTATTGTAGGATTTGGAAGTGTATGCGCAAACAAATTTAAAAAGTTATTTGGGATGTGGAAACGTCACACAGGAGATATCCCGCAGATAATGTCAATGCTGTCACCAGCGGCTAATGAAAATTACAGGGAATGTCACAGGTATTTGGGATGAGGAAACGTTATACAGGAGAGGTACCACCGGTAATGTCACTGTATGCAGCGTCTACGCAAAAAAGTACAATGTACGTCACAGATATTTTTTGGATGTGCACACTTTACACTGCAGATGTGGTGCTGGTAATGTCACTGTCCGCAGCGGACACTGTCTATGGAAAAAATACACTGTATGTTACAGATATTTTTGGGATGCAAATACTTTACACAGGAGATGTGGCGCAGCTAATGTCACTGTCCGCAGCGGACACCATCTACGGAAAAAATACACTGGATGTCAGATATTTTTTGGATGCGCGCACTTTACACAGGAGATTTGGCGCAGCTAATGTCACTGTCAGAAGTGGACACCGTCTATTGAAAAAGTACACTGGATGTCACAGATATTTTTTGGATGCGCACACTTTACACAGGAGATTTGGCACAGCTAATGTCACTGTCTGCAGCGGACAACGTCTATTTAAAAAGTACACTGTATGTCACAGATAAATATTAGAAACGCACACGATACACTGCAGATGTGGCGCTGGTAATGTCACTGTCCGCAGCAGACACCATCTACGAAAAAAGTACACTTTATGTCACAGATAAATTTTAGAAGCGCACACGTTACACTGCAGATGTGGCACTGGTAATGTCACTGTCCGCAGTGGACACCGTCTACGGAAAAAGTACACTGTATGTCAGATACATTTTAGAAGCGCACACGTTACACAGGAGATGTGGCACTGGTAATATCACTGTCCGCAGTGGACACCGTCTACGGAAAAAGTACACTGGATGTCAGATATTTTTGGGATGTGCACACTTTACACAGGAGATGTAGCGCAGCTAATGTCACTGTCCGCAGCAAACACCGTCTACGGAAAAAGTACACTGAATGTCACTGAATTTTTTGGGATGCGCACACTTTACACAGATGTGGCGCAGCTAATGTCACTGTCTGCAGCGGACACCGTCTACAGAGAAAAAATACACTGGATGTCAGATATTTTTTGGATGCGCACAGTTTGCACTGGAGATGTGGCTCAGCTAATGTCACTGTCCGCAGCGGACACCGTCTACGAAAAAAAAAGTACAATGAATGTCACAGATATTTTTTAGATGCGCACACTTTACACTGGAGATACGGTGCAGCTAATGTCACTGTCCGCAGCGGACACAGTCTATTGAAAAAGTACACTGGATGTCACAGATATTTTTAGGATGTGGAAACTTTACACAGGAGATGTGGCGCAGCTAATGTCACTGTCCGCAGCGGACACTGTCTACGGAAAAAGGACACTGTATGTCACAGATACACAGGAGATGTGGCGTAGCTAATGTCGCTGTCTGCAGCGGCCTAACTATTGTACGCTATTTAGCGCAGGATGCGCTAAATATTTATATTGCTGCCACACACAATAGTCCTTAGAAGTACTTTTGGGTCTGTAAAGTTTTAGCTATTTTGCGCAGGTTGCGCTAAAATATAGATTGCTGCTGCCACACACAATAGCCCTTAAAAGGACTTTTGGGTCTCTGAAAAGTTTTGGTGGTAATAATATTCTTAAATCACTCCCTATACTGTCTGTCCCTTTCTCAGCACAGCTCTCCCTGACTAAGAATGAGCCGAACATGCGTCGTCGGGTGCTATATTGCACCTGGTGATGAGTTTCGGCCAGCCAATCACTGTAATGGCATCAGCCAACATGGCTACGGCATTATAGTGAGGGCAGCACTTACCTGCATGTTTTTTGGCTGCATAGCAGCCAAGAAATGTACGGGGCGGAGACTCGAGCATTGCGCTCGAGCACATGCGGTACTCGGCCAAATACCGCCATGTGCCAAGCATCGAGATGCTCGGGCCGAACAGGTGTTCAGCCGAGCATACTCGATCATCACTAATTCGGATAGCAACAAAAGTAACTCAAAAATAAAACAAAAACATAACAAAAACTCATAAAAAGTATACAGAGTCTATTTTTTGCGCATCGTGTTGCTGTCCTGCCTTATTTAGGCTACCAGCAGTACAATGAGCCTTCAAACTTGCCCACCTTCTAATGATAATGAGACAACTTTGCTCATCCAGTGCCAGTCTACATAGCAGGGCTGACGAGTAAAACAGGACATTTTCAGCCAATTGTGACATTTCTAGTGGCCAGTGCACAAACTGCAACACTTCAATATCTGGATTGCAACAAAAATAAAAGAAATACAAAAATAAAACAAAAACACAATGGAAAAAAAAAGTCTATAATGCCAACCAGTGATTTTATGGTGTCTTGTTAACTTTAAGGTTGCGCTATTTATGTAGATGTTACTGACCATGAAATAAAAAAAGAATAATTAAAGAAAAAATTTATTTTACTCTTTTATATTGGCTTACATATGACGTTCTAAAACCCGTCTACTGATTGCTGGTGTGTGATTTGCCAGGGTCCAATGCTTCCTCCCTCATAAAAACATATACACTACCAGAAAACTGATGTTTTCTGCTGGTTTATTCCCAGTAGGTCCCATCTTCCTTCACTTCTCATGCTCCAGTATGCAGCAATTGTAATACTAATGAATTATTATTACATAATCATAAAAAAAGGCCGAGGGACAGAGAACAATGTGTTTCATTGTGTAGAGATAATAATTCCCTTTCATATTTCTATGAGTTCTTGACTCATACGTGATTTTTAATCATACAGATGCAATTACCGCTTCAGCTCAAAACACAAAAAAGTGTAAATAATCTGACATCTCCGACGAATATATTTATTTATATATGTAAACAATTTGGCTGCATTATGAGCTGTTTGCTTAATAACAAGACTCATTTTCAGAAACTATGAACAGACGAATCACTGATGAAAATCTTCCTTACATGACCTAATTGTTCCGAAGATAGTCTAGATGATGGGTCATTGACTAGAAGATGACAGTCATCCAGGTACTCATGCTAGTCATGTGGCACTAGCTATTTACAATATATATGCATAGTAACATAGTTTATAAGGCTGAAAAAAAACATCTGTCCATCCAGTTCAGCCTGTTATCCTGCAAGTTGATCCAGAGGAAGGCAAAAAACCCTTGTGAGGTAGAAGCCAATTTTTCTCACTTTAGGGGAAAAAATTCCTTCCCAACTTCAATCAGACAATCAGAATAACTCCCGGAGTCAACAACCCCTCTCTAGTAGCTATAGCCTGTAATATTATTACACTACAGAAATACATCCAGGCCCCTCTTGAACTCTTTTAGTGAACTCACCATCACCACCTCCTCAGGCAGAGAGTTCCATAGTCTCACTGCTCTTACCGTAAAGAATCCTCTTACATGTGTGTGTGTGTTCAAACCTTCTGTACTTTACATAGTACTCCATGTGTGGTCTGGCTAGTGATTTGTAAAGTGGCAAGACTATGTTCTTATCACGGGCATCTATGCCCCTTTTGATGCAACCCAATATCTTATTGGCCTTGGCAGCAGCTGTCTGACACAGTTTTTTTACAGCTTTGTTTGCTATTCACTAAAATTCCTAGGTCCTTTTCCATGTCAGTGTTACCCAGTGTTTTACCATTTAGTATGTACTGTTGATTTGCATTATTCCTTCCCATGTGCATAACCTTACATTTGTCAGTGTTAAAACTCATCTGCCACTTCTCTGCCCAAGCCTCCAATCTATTCAGATCCATCTGCAGCAGTATATTGTCCTCTTCTGTGTAAATTACACAGTATAGTGTCATTTGCAAATTTTTTCTTTTACTGTGCAAGCCTTCTACAAGATCATTAATAAATATATTGAAGAGAATAGGGCCCAATACTGACCCCTGAGGTACTCCACTAGTGACAGTGACCCAATCTGAGTGTGTATCATTAATAACCAGACAGACATTTCCCCCCAGTCCAAGCATTCTCATTTTATATACTAACCTTTTATGTGGTATGGTGTCAAATGCATTGGAGAAGTCCAGATATACGACTTCCATTGATTCGCCGCTGTCAAGTCTAGAACTTACCTCCTAATAGAAACTGATTAAATTAGTTTGACATGACCAATCCCTCATAAAGCCATGCTGATATGGCGTTATTTGCTTATTTTCATTGAGGAACTTCAAGATAGCATCTCTTATATAACCTTCAAACAGTTTACCCACGACAGATGTTAAACTTACCAGACTATACTTTCCGGGCTCTGTTTTTGGACCCTTTTCGAATATGTGGAACACTCCCTGTCATTATAGAGTCCTTAAATATTAGAAAAAATGGTTTGGCTATGACATTACTTAATTCTCTTAGGATACGGAAGTGTATGCCATCTGGTCCCGGCGATTTGTTTTTTTAAGATGCCGCTCTACTTCTTCCTGGGTCAGACAGGGCACTTTTAATGGGAAATTTACTTTTGCATTCTGCATTTCATCTGACAGTTTATTTTCTTCAGTGAGTACAGTAGAGAAAAAATAATTTAATAGCTTTGCTTTTTCCTCATCACTCTCTGCAACTCCCCCCTCATTACTCTGTAAAGGGCCGACACCTTCAGATTTATACTTTTTACCATTTATATAAAATTGAAGTACTTTTTAGGGTAAGTTTTACTCTCTTTGGCAATTAATCTCTTGGTCTCTGGTTTGGCTGCTTTTATTTGTCTTTTACATATTCTATTTTTTTCCTTCTAATTTTTCAATGCTTCCTCACCCCCCTCCTGTTTTAGTGATTTAAATGCTTTATTTTTGACATTCCTTTTTTTCTTTACAATTCTATTTATCCACATTGTTTTTTTCTTGTTTTTTAACATTTTATTCCCATAAGGTATATACCTCTCACAATTAGATTTTAGGATGGTTTTAAAAATATCTAATTTTGTGGCTGTATTTTATTTTAGAGGACTTTGTACCAGTTAGTTAGGCCTATGGCCTCTCTTTGTTGGCTAAATTTAGCTTGTTTAAAGTTTGGTATTTTTAGAGTTAGGGTTAGGGTTAGTCTTATTAATCAGGCTTCTGGCATTAGTATACATACAATTAAGAGGTTTATGTATATTTTTTACCCTACACCTTTCCTTCTGAACTGTTCTAGTCCCTTCTTCCATTCCTCCCCCAGTTCCAGTACCTTGCCCCAGGTCTCTATCTGCCCCTACTATAACGTAATTACCCTCCCTCTAGTCCTGTTGAGCACCAAGTTCATCGACCTTTCAGGTACTGATTAAAGGGCTCAGCGCTCTAGTTAAATCCACTTCTGGCCATACACATTTGTCAGTGATAGTCTCTGACTCACTAACTGTGTTCCTGGTTTGTTCATTTATGGATTACTTGTTTTCTGAACTCGGCTTGGCTTTTTGTCCACTCTCTGTCTCATGTATTGGTACTGAGCTTCTTATCTGGTTTTGATATCGGCTTGGCTTTTTGTCCACTCTCTGTCTCTTGATTTGGTACTTTGTTGTCCTCCTAGTTCTGACTCATTTCTGTACAACTCTGTCTTTCTGTCTTGTTTTGTCCCTTGGGGTTGTTTGTCTCACATCTTAGCAGAGTAAGGAATGTTGACCAGTTGCGGACTTGCTATCTAGGGCTTGCAGCAAGTAGGCAGGGAAAACGAGCAGGGTTCCAGTTAGGGCTCACTGTCCATGTTTTTCACTACCTACTGACACTACATTTTTAGCATTTTTTGTGACCATAAAAATCTTGACGTATTAAAATTTGCACATTTACTGCCAGAGTACACACAATAAGATGACTTTTACTGTTTTTTGAATGTCAGTTTTTAGCTATACTTTGTAGACTGGAGAAGGCTAAGTGGAGCCACCTCATTAGCATTAATTAAATGGCAGGATTTTAATAACATATAAAACCTCTATTGGTACTGTTAGAGGAAAGCAAGACTATACATTATTTTTACAGAGAGGTCTCCTACTAGTGTTGGGCGAGCATGCTCAGCCGAATATTGTGTGTGCTCGAGCTTGATGCTCAATTTAGTGTATTTAAATATAATTTAGCCTGTATTTCTGAAGGGATTTTAACTCACAACCTTCTACATTACAGCCAAGAATTTTAACCACCACACTATAGAGCTGCATGGCCAGTTACTTAAAAAATATATATATATATGAGACTTCTTCTGTATTTGAATACTTACTAGTAGTAAGTATTCCTATACAGCAGAAGTCTCTCTTTTTTTTTTTTTTTAAGCAACTGGCCATGCAGCTCTATATTGTAGTGGTTAAGGTTCTTGGCTGTAATGTAGAAGGTTGTGAGTTCAAATCCCGCCAGAAGCATCTTGAAATAGAGGCTAAATTAAATTCATATATTTTATATTTTTTTTAGTAATTGTAAAAAAAAATTGTAATTACAAAAATAATTAATAAATAAATATAAAATCATACTTCTGATATATATGAATGCATAACTACTACTGATGTTTTAGCCATAATATAGTTACATATATTATAATATATTATATATTCAAAATATATAATAATATATGTAAATATATTATGGATAAAAACTTACATATATAGTGGATATAAAAAGTCTACACACCCTTGTTAAAATGTCAGGTTTCTGTGATTTAAAAATAATGAGATAAAGATAAATCATTTCAGAACTTTTTCCACCTTTAATGTGACCTATAAACTGTACAACTTAATTGAAAAACAAACTGAAATCTTTTAGGTAGAGGGATGAAAAAATATAAAAATAAAATTATATGGTTGCATAAGTGTGCACACCTTTAACTAATACTTTGTTGAAGCACCTTTTGATTTTATTACAGCACCCAATCTTTTTGGGTATGAGTCTATCAGCATGGCACATTTTGACTTGGCAAGATTTGCCCACTCTTCTTTGCAAAAACACTCCAAATCTGTCAGATTGCGAGGGCATCTCCTGTGCACAGCCCTCTTCAGATCACCCCACAGATTTTCAATCAGATTCAGGTCTGGGCTCTGGCTGGGCCATTCCAAAACTTTAATCTTCTGGTGAAGACATTCCTTTGTTGATTTGGATGGAAGTTCCTCTTCATGTTCAGCTTTCTAGCAGAAGCCTGAAGGTTTTGTGCCAATATTGACTGGTATGTGGAACTGTTCATAATTTCCTCTAGCTTAAAGGGGTTTTGCAGTTTGTTTTTAACTGATGATTTATCTTCTAGGTAGATCATCAGCATCTGACCGGTGGGGGTCTGACAAGTGAACAGAGCTTATCCCCGCCCAGGCCAGTTGATACTAGTCGTGACGTCACTGGACCAGCGGTAAACAGTGAGAAGGCCACGGCACTGCTGGAACGCTGCTGCCTTCTCAAACAGCTGATCGGTGGGGGTCCCGGGTGTCGGACCCCGCCAATCAGATGCTGATGATCTATCCAGAGGATAGATCATCAGTTAAAACCAACTGTAGAACCCCTTTACCTAAGGCCCCAGTTCCAGCTGAAGAAAAACAGCCCCTTGGCATGATGCTGCCACCACCATGCTTCACTGTGGGTATGGTGTTCTTTTGGTGATGTGCAGTGTTGTTTTTGCGCTAAACATATCTTTTGGAATTATGGCCAAAACGTTCAACCTTGGTTTCATCAGACCATAACACCTTTTCCCACATGCTTTTGGGAGACTTCAGATGTGTTTTTGCAAAATGTAGCCTGGCTTGGATGTTTTTCTTCATAACAAAAGGCTTTCATCTTGCCACTCTACTCCATAGCCCAGACATATGAAGAATACGGGTGATTTTTGTCACATGTACCACACAGCCACTACTTGCCAGATATTCCTGCAGCTCCTTTAATGTTGCTGTAGGCCTCTTAGTAGCCTCCCAGACCAGTTTTCTTCTCGTCTTTTCATCAATTTTGGAGGGACGTCCAGTTCTTGGTAATGTCACTGTTGTGCCATATTTTCTCCGCTTGATGATGACTGTCTTCACTGTGTTCCATGGTATATCTAATGCCTTGGAAATTCTTTTGTACCCTTCTCATGACTGATACCTTTTAACAATGAGATCCCTCTGATGCTTTGGAAGCTCTCTGTGGACCATGGCTTTTTCTGTGGGATGCGACTAAGAAAATTTCAGGAATGACCAACTAGAGCAACTGAACTTTATTTGGGGTAATCAGAGGCACTTTAAATGATGGATGGTGTATGCTGACTCCTATTTAACATGATTTTGAATGTGATTGCTTAATTCTGAACACAGCTACATCCTCAGTTATAAGAGGGTGTGCACACTTATGCAACCACATTATTTTAGTTATTTTTTTCTTCCCTCCACCTAAAAGATTTCAGTTTGTTTTCCAATTGAGTGGTACAGTTTATAGGTCACATTAAAGGTGTAAAAAGTTCTGAAATGATTTATCTTTGTCTCATTTTTTTACAGCATAGAAACCTAACATTTTAACAGGGGTGTGTAGACTTTTTATATCCACTGTATGTTTAAATTAAATTTAGCCTGTATTTCTGACAGGATTCAAACTCACAACCTTCTACATTACAGACCAGAATGTTCACCACTACACTATAGAGCTGCATGGCAAATTACTTTAAAAAAAATAAAAATAAAGAATTTATGAGACTTCTGCTGTATAGGAATACTTACTACTATTTTTTTATTTTTTTTTTATTTTTTTAAAAGTAACTTGCCATGCAGCTCTATAGTGTAGTGGTTAAGATTCTTGGCTGTAATGTAGAAGGTTGTGAGTTTGAATCGCGCTAGAAATTTTTCAGAAATAGAGGCTAAATTAAATTTAAATACACTAGGTGTCGCCAAGCACTGACTCTGTATCTAGACATAGCTTTATATGGAGTCAATGCATGGACTCCTAAGCCGAACTAGATTCCCGACACCCTCCCCTCTTCAGAGGAGGGGGTGCCTGGTTTAATGATTGGGTTCTCCCATTGACTTCCATTGTGCTCGGTGGAGGGAGTGTTAAATTTTTGCAGACTGTATTGGTCTATGGGATGTTTCCTACTGTACTGTTCTACTGTAAAAGTACAGACTGCTAGCCCTGAGTTGAAGGATTGCTGAAATCAGAGGGTCTGTTACTATACTATGCTGCCCTCAGCGAATGAGGTGCTGTGACATGTTCCCTTTAAGGAGTTAAAAAACAATGTCAGATTCTATTCTCCTTTGTTGTTTTTCTCTATTTTCTTTCTCTTAGGCCAGCTTCATGTTTACCGGGATTTCGGCTCAGTTCTCCTTGGACAAGGTGTGGAAACATCAGAGGGGAACTGAAGCTAGAACTGATCCCATAGTTATCTATGGGATAGTTCATATTAATCCGGCACATCACTAGCACCAGACCAAAAAACACTGATAGATGTGAATGGGACCTAAAAATTATTCTAGATCAATAGCCTCCTTTGTGTACACACTGAAGAGAGTGGCAGCTCCGATTCTTCCACCTTGGTGGGGGTTGACACCAGTAATTTCCCATGCTGTTTTGTCTCGTGTTGTGTTATTTAGTTTCAAACTTACCTATTTTGCTTGTTCTTTTTATTCTCCTATGTAAAATTCACTGGTGTTTTATGGTTTCTTAGCAACTGTGACATCTGTGTTTCGATTGAAGATTACATTGCAACTGGTGTTTTAAGTAATGTAACTTATTATGGACTTGTACCATTTTCCGTCTACAGAGCCCCACAGGAATACACACAAAAACACATGTACTTTCATGGCGAGAAGCAAAAACTTTCCTGCTTCTGAAACATCCAACAAAAAGTAAACTATGGAGGAGGATTCTTTTTAAGGGTATGTTCACATGTAATGTCTGTCTGGATTTGCAGGTGGAAAATATATAGTGTATTACCCCTAGTAAGTCTAGTAAGGCACGGTTGGTGAGTTTGGTATGGAAGAACTTGACTGTCCCAGACAGAGCCTTGATCTCAACCCAATCCAACACCTTTGGGATGAACTAGGACAGGAATCTGAAACCTCCGGCTGTTCTGAACTACAAATCTCAGAATCCTCCTTTCACTTCTCTGGGAGTTCCAAAACAGCCAAGCAAGTGTGCATATTGACAGTTGTAGTTTCACAGCAGCTGAAGTGCCGAAAGTTGCTGATCCCTGAAGTAGAACATAGATTGTGAGCCAGGACCTCACAAGCGTTTGACCTCACAAATGCCATTCTAGATAAATGGACAAAAATTCCTACAGAGCCTCTCTCCAAAATCTTGAAGAATGCCTTCCCAGAAGTGTGGAAGCTGTCTTAGCTTCAAAAGGGGTATCAACTTTGAGATTTTCATATTGATGGCCTATCCTCAAGATAGGTAATAAATATGTGAAGGTCCAAGCCCCGGCACTCCCGCAGATCTGCTGTTTGAAGAGACGGCAGCGCTCCGGTGAGTGCCTCTGCCTCTAACTAGGCCTGTGATGTCACGTTCATTGGTCACATGTCCTGGATGCAACTCAGTCCCATTCAAGTTAATAAGGCTCAACTACAATACCAAGCACAGCCACTATCCAATGGACGGTGCTGTGCTTGGTAAGCTGTGATAGTTGATCAGCAGGGATGCCATGTGTTAGACCCCTGCCGATCTGATACTAAAGGGGTTCTGCGGACTTTTAATATTGATGGGCATGGACAAAGTGGACATGGACAAAACTGTACTCACATTCAATTGCCAAAATATTATTATTATAGCACCCTGAAACAGCTGCCTATGGATGGATATTTGGCTTGGTTATTTTCCCTTGTAATAGCCTAATGCTTGTTAAAAAGTTAGACTTTGACTCATAGGAAGCAACTTCTACAAGGTGGTGATAGCAAGATGGTTCTCTTTCCCTAGGAGATACCTCCATACACAGCTGTTCTCTTTAAGGAGAGCCAGCACCCTGGCTAAACATTAGTTTAAGTAAAAATAAGTTTTCATTGATTTACTTATGGAGTATTTTTTTGAGCACAAACAGAACCTCACTATTCTCATGATCAAGATTAACTGTTAGAAACTTTCTCAGAAAAGTCCAATTTTGGATTTTCTATTTAAGGAGCAGCCTCTGGACGCGTGCCCACATTACAATCATTTCCCCCTAATTGCTCTTTTCCACAGAAGAGTTAGCTAAAAGAGAATATTTAACCAGTTTGATGCTGAGCGTTCATAACTCTACATATAAAATACACACAAATTATATTTGTTTTTTTGCTTTTCATATATGCAAAGTGGAATAAATTACAAAATAAAAAACCTTGCCTCCCTCTACAAGACGGTAGTAAATACACATTTACTGTGCCCTTTCTCCTTTAGTGTATCATGAAGACAATCTTTATACAGGCTGCCTGGCAACCACTTTTCTTCGTGTCTGGGTGACCACTATTTCAACAGTGGACACTATATGATTCATTTTACTAACCCCACCACCACCGCTGACCATTACTCTTTTCTGTATAAGAATTCTAATTCAGTATTCAATGGTTAAGAATGGTCGGGTCCAGGGGTGTAACTACCATAGCGGCAGACCAGGCGACTGCTATGGGGCCCAGGGCAAGAGGAGGCCAAGTCATAGTTGGAAAGGTGATGGAGGCTGTCAATCTAGAGGAGATGGGCGGGCTGGAGGGACGAGCTGGGCGGCAGACATAGTGAGTAGCCGAGCCTCTAGGTGCTGAAAAGACGCCCCCATAGCACCTAGAGGATCATTTGCATAGCAATAAAAGTTCATTTTTTAGGGTAACCGCTGCAGAGAAAGGTATTACAATAGCATGGTTAGGTACAGCAGACACTAGCAGATCGCTAGTGTCAGACAGCTAATTAGGTCAAAATGTGGTGATAGAAACCCTTTAAAGGTCATGGGCCCCTTACCAACGTTGAAACCACACAAATAGTTGCCAAAAGTCCAGAATTTTCAGGGACCGTCCCTAATTTTTAGACAGTCCCTTCGAAACCAGGATGTCCCAGGCTTATAGGAGTGTTCCCGGGGGCATGTAATTATCCTACTTTATAGGGGGGAGCATTTCTACCTTTGTCTCATATATATATGCTACTAAGCACAAATTTCAATTGTTGAAAAAATATCATTTAAAGGGCACCTGTCAGCCATATCAACCCTGTTAAATCAGGCACACTGCCTGGTAGAGTTGATCATGCTGATTTAAATTTTACCAGTCTTGTGAAAATCGGTTGCAACATTCCTAAGAATAAAGAGTTTTATTTGTTTATGCAGACGGGAGTTTCAGTGCACTGAGGGGTGTGGCCAGTATTAGAAAGCTGAGGAGCTGAGTCCCCACCCCTCAGGGTGCACAGAGCCTCTTATTTCCTTAATGCATAAAATAAAAATAAAAAATTATTTCTTGGGAAAGCTACAACCGATTTTCACAAGGCAGGTATCATTTTAATCAGAAGGATGAACCTTACCAGACAGTATGCCTGGTTTAATACGGTTTAGTGTTTAGCAGATGCTCTTTAAAAAAAATTGTCACGGACTACGGAACTGTGTGCTTGGGCTAGAGGCGTAAATTCAAGAGATATTCCTGTTAGAACGTTGTTTCTTATTTATTGGAGCTGCAGACCATGCATGCACTTGCCTATCTCCAGCAGTCTCATAGCGATGAAGAAAATCTGAATATGCATAATCGCCCTTTCAGTTCATTCCTACAGGAGCACTGGAAAGTTGAAACTGGCTAAGGTGTTGTGGGCCCACTCTGGTAAAGGTCTTGGGCTATAGTTGTGCACGTGTTCCTTTTTTTACTGTATGGGGAAAACTATTGGATCAGTGGTGGTCTGATCGCTGGGACCCACACCTATTGAAAGAACAGGAGTCCTATGTCTTCTGTATCAAATAAGTCAGTGATGCCCAACTGTGTCATGCGGTGATGCATGCTGTGTCATGCGGCCCGTGCTTGCACACAGTTGCAGTACTATTATTAGTTTTGTGGCGCAAGTGCTTTTAATGGTTGGGTCGGGCCCGGCCTCTGTGCCTGGCTGGCGGGGAAGCACTGCCCAGTTAGTTATGTAACCTAACCACCACCCCCAGCCCTGCCCCACCCATCCTGCACTGCGATGAGCCAGACCTGCAACCTCAGTGCCGGGTTTCGCGGGATCACGCGGGTTGATGGGATGACGCGGGCCCACGGCGCACGCTGAATGACGGGATTGTGCGAGAACAAGACGGCGGGAGTGGAGCAGAGTAGGTGAGTATATTTTTTTTGTATGTGTAAATGTGCACACACTGCCGGCTTTATACTCACAGGGGCACACCTGGTAGTGCGGCACAGTGGCACGTCGGCACGGCACTGGCAGCAAATCCTTCATATGGGCCTGGCCCCGGGTGCAAAATCATGAAATATATAGGGACAAAATGCAAAAAATGCAAAAAATTTAATATATGCAGTGGGAGCAAAAAATGAAATATATACAGTGGGGGCAAAAAAAGAAATATATACACAGCGGACAAATGGAATATATATAAAGAGAGGACAAAATGGAATATATATAAAGAGAGGGCCAAATGGATATATATACAAAGGGGGCAAAAAATTAACCCACCCGCCCGTACAGACCCCCTCTGGACTCTCAGCCAGGCATCAGAGCACGTCGAAAGAGAAGGTGAGGACGAGTCAGATGGGAGCAAAAGGTCTATGAAGGATGTGACTGGCGAGGTGTGGTAGTGGTGGAAGTGAATGGACCTGAGCCTATTTCTTAATATGTGATCATTATGTCTGGTGCCCATGTGGGCCGCCTGGGTTGCTACTCAGAACGCGGTTAGCAAAATTAATGAGGGAGAAAGGACTCATAATATTGCACCACAAGGCATTTCTAGAGAGAGTTTCCTGCATTCCACTCCTTCTTCTTGCTATGTCCAGAGATGTGCCATCTTCACAGTAGTAATGGCCAGAGATGTGCCCTCTTTACAGTAATTCTCACATTCTCCCTTCACAGTAGTAATGCCCAGATGTGCCCCCTGCACAGGGTTAATACCCAGATGTGCCCCCTGCACATGGGGTAATGCCCAGATGTGCCCCCTGCACATGGGGTAATGCCCAGATGTGCCCCCTGCACAGGGGTAATGCCCAGATGTGCCCCCTGCACAGGGGTAATGCCCACATTTGCCCCCTGCACAGTGGTAATGCTCACATGTGCCCCCTTCACAGTAGTAATGCTCACATGTGCCCCCTTCACAGTAAAAATGCTCACATTCGACCCTTTACATAAAAAATGCCCATATGTTCCCCTTCACAGAAAAAATGCCCAGATATTTGCCCCTACACAGTAGTAATGCTTACACATGCCCCCTCACAGTGTTTGCATTTCTTTCTGACAAAGCTACCTGGCTCTGGCCGCAAAATTTATACCATGCCTAGTGCGGCCCTCAGACAAAAAATGGTTGGGCACCACTGAATTAAGTGATTCACTTGTTCTAACAGGAATGCCGCTTTCAGCTTCTGAGGCCTAGTGCAAAATCGGTAACTAGGTCTCAACCTACCATGCGGGTATGGAGTAGCAGTGTTCATGATTGACAAGCTGCTCCATTCATAAAGGGACACCTCATTCTCATAATCGTAGGGGTCCCAATTGTCCCGTTATCTCTCCAGTGTATAGAGGATAACTTGTCCTAACCGGTTCTCACTTTCTTCTGGGATTCGCGTCCCCACCTATCCCTTGGTTGAACTTGATGGACTTATGCATTTTTTTGAACCGTATTAACTATGTAACAAGAATACCCCTTTAAGCTCCTTAGCCTCAATGCAAAATCTGTTACAGGGTCTCAACCTACCATGTGCCATTTATTATACTGGTGGCTTCTTATGTGCTCCATTTTGAGGCCAGGTATAGCTGGTACATCTACAACTATGGTTGGCCACTGCCTAATGTCCTAATGGTCAGCTTGCCCCCGGTTTACAGTGAGATGCACGGTGGCCGTATTACATTATTTCTTCCTGGCTATGATTCCTATATTTTATTTGCTGTAATTATTATGTGCCATAAAAATAGCTTTCCGGTCGGTTTTGAGTGACAAAGAGGAGAAGAGATTTAGAGAGAGATAAAGGGAACGTGTGTTTACTGCGTTTGATATAAAGTTTTATGCAATAAACTTAGCTTCTTAACTGATTTAATGGATCTCATCACCTGCAAAGAGATTAACAGTCACTCCAGACATCAGCAGCAGCACTAGAAATATAAAGGGGTTGTAGGTGTGAGTCAACGCATCGGATTGTGTGTCCTCATAAAAATAGCAGCATTAGAACCTGGCATTAAAAGAGCATTAGAAGAGCAGCTGCCTTTGCGTGTGTGTAGGATGCTTTATGGAAAAATGTCTGCCCAGAGTCATCCATATTCATAATTGATCAAGTATATTTGGATTAACAGCAAAAGCCACAGACGTAATGAAATAACAAACTTCTATATTTGTTCAACGGCAGGAACTGTGGTTCGTAATAAATACATTTTTTATTACAGATTAGGAAAACCATTTACAACAGGATAATAATCAGCAGTTGTCTTATCCCTCTGTCTAGGGAGTACAAGAGCGTAGATATCAAAGAAAAGGGAACTAAGTCGAGCGCTTGCAACGTCTGAGCCTTAGAGAGGGCACTGCCCTCTATTATAATAAAAACTTAAAGGCTATGTACATCTTTGGGAGCTATTTAGTTTTTTCTTTTATTGCATTGTACTAATTTTGACCTTAAAGTGATTTTTTTTCAATTGGTCTTCTATTAAAAATGTTGAGCCCCTTTCTCTTTACAGCCTTGAGAGTCTCTAGTAGCAGGCTCTGTGATTTTACACTTTTCCGTCAAGCAGCTCAGCTGACAGCTCCTTATTTCTGCTCTCTGACCTCCTAAACCATCATTTAGATCAATTCTTATCTGACTAATAAGAATGTGGCTTAAATAACTGTCTATGGCCTTTTAGTAATTTAGAGATAAGATTTTTTACATTTACTAACATTTTAAGATGACCGGCACAAAGTGAAAGTACAATTCATTCAGCTAGACAGTTAACTATTTGTGACAGAATGGCTGAATATTTTTTTTTTAACAAAGACCAACTGAAAAAATTATTTTTAGCCCAAAGTGAGTAAAATGCAATCATAAAAAAATTGCACCTGATGGTTTACATAGACTTTAAAGATGTCATGATTAATCTAAAAACATGAAAATCAAACATTATATAGTAAATGACAATCTCTTTCTAACAAAGCTAGAACCAGCCCTGTACCTCACATGGATCCAAAGATCTCCCCATTCATTGCTTCAATTGCTCTGCTAGAGTTATTTCAAGCTGGAAGCTCAGAGGCGTGTCCTTTCTCAGGGATGGCATGACCTTTTTGATGTTGTTTTCTCCCTATAACAGCTCAGGGGGGCATGTCCTTTCTGCTACTGCTCTTGCTCCTTCTTTAACTATCACAGGTTCTAACAGTAGATGCGGCAGCTAATAGTCTGTATTGTATTCACTTGTGCCAACCATCTGAAGTCCACACTATGGTTAAAATCTATTTTCACTGAATGAATTGACTCACTATTTCTACTGACTCCAAAACATATTTTAAGAATATGTCCTATCAAGTCTTCCTATGTTCCATATGTTCTATTGGGGTATAAGGGCTTCATAGAGGTCAGTCCATGTTCACATGAACTTGGGTTATGCATGTATCAGATGGATGACCGTGTCACTAGATGTAATGCTACATTTCAAATGACTAGTTTGTAGCCTTACCCACAACTATCTGTGAAGAGACAATCCCTATAAACCAGGGTTTTCAGTTTTTTTTCTGTCCCCTAGGGCATGTGTAACTAAAGCTGGTCATACAGATAAGGCCTCTTGGACACAGCCGTAGTGCTCTCGTGGCCGTATTGCGGGCCACATACGGCGGTTCTGCAATACACGGGCACCGGCCGTGTGCATTCCGCATCACTGATGCCGACCCATTCACTTGAATGGGTCCGCAAATCCGGAGGTGTGGTGCGGAACGGAAGCATGGAACGGAACCCCAAAGAAACACTACGGAGTGCTTCCATGGTGTTCTGTTCTATGCTTCCGTTGCACAAAATAATGGAACTTGTTCTATCTTTTTGCAGAACGGACGGATCGCGGACCCATTCAAGTTAATGGGTCCACGATCCGCATGCGGCTGCCCCACGGTCTGCAGCACAAGCCCGGAGCCCTTACATTCGTGGGCAAGAGGCCTAAGAGAGATAAGTCATCCAAACCTGCTAATATAAGCATATCTAATGGTTATGGGAGTCCTTCTGACATTTCTTCCCTACTTCTCCTGTATATGTACATTGGAAGTGGGGTCTCTAAACATGGTGCCCCACTAAAAAGCTGAGCTAGCGACATAGCTGCTGGTTTTTTGCAGACACCCAGAGGAAATGTCTATGACTGGTAATATCGCCGATCACTGACAGTTTGCTTTCTCTGGGAGCGCTGCAGAGATCTAGGGAGCAGTTCGGTGGCTGCGGCAGCCTTTGGCCTTCTGAATGCTCTAAAGCCTACCACTGCTATGTTCCTATGGAGCCTTTCTTGTAGTTGTCCTCCATAGAAACATAGAGAATCTTCCAAAGGCTGCAATGGTAATTCAATGCAGTATATGGAACAAGAGATCTAAGGATCACATGTTAAAGTCCCCTCAGGGGGCTTAAAAAAAATGAAAGGAAAGTTAAATGCGACCAGCCCCCTTGCATTGCAAAAAAAATAGCTCTAATACATCTCTATAGACGGAAATATAAAAAAGTTATGGTGGTCAGAATATGGCAATGCAAAGGAAAAAAAATTCCAGAGTTTTTTTTACATACTAAGAAAAACTATATCAATTTCTAGTATCGCTGTGATTGTACTGATGAGGAATGCAGGTAACAGGTCAGTTTTACTTTATAAAGAAAATGAAAGCATAAAACATTGGCAGAATAAATTTTTTTGTTACTCAATTACACCCCTTTTAGAATTTTATCCAGCTTCCCACTACATTGTATAAAATATTAAATGGTGCCATTATAAAGTGCAAGGAACACTTGCACATATGGCCATGTGAATTGAAAAATAAAAAAGGTGTGGCTTCAGGAAAGCAGAAAAATGCTAAATTGCAGGTTCTTGAATGGCTTACGAGGATGCGGGATCAGCATTTTTGAAAAACCCCTGAGCAGAGCAGCAGGATGGGCTGACACTAGGGCCATAAAAAGGAACCATCACCCTAAGTTCGCACTTGCGCGTTTTACAGCGCGTTCGAAAGCGCTGTAAAACGCATAACCGATGCAAACCAATGCTTCCCTATGGGACTGGTTCACATTTTCGCTTTTTACAGCGCGTTTGAACGCGCTGAAAAACGCCCGACGCATAAACAAGTTCTTGAGCTTCTTTGGGGCGTTCTGTCGCGCATTTGCGGCCATAGGACACTGCTGTCAATCACACAAACGCACGTAATACGCGCGTTGACTATGGACAAAAACGCGCACAAAAACGTGCGACAAAAACGTGCACAAAAACGCGCACAAAAACGTGCGACAAAAACGTGCATTAAACGCGCATATCAAATACGCTCAGGTCTGAACCCAGTGTTAGGCCTCATAGAAAAACTTGAAATGAGATCTTGCTCTACAACAAGCACTTTTAATAGTTCAGGAGTTCAGAATGTGAAACATTTATGGCATTTTTGTGCCTCGCTTCATCCATCCCCATCATTGTCCTTCTGCTTGTTACCTGTGACTGGAGAAAAGCTCCCTACAAATAGGAAAAAACATTGGGGATCGTTTATCAATCTGAAATATGCCTAAATTAGGTGTATTTCAGGCGCAGACTGTGGCGCAACTAGCTGTTGAGACTTCTCCCCATCCACGGCAGGTCTAAAATTGTGGGCGTGGGGTGGGCGGTGAAGGGGATGGCAGACCTGTCTCATTTACCATTTTCTACACCTATTTTAGACGTAGAAAAAGGTCTAAATGTAAGAACCACCGCCAGATATAGGGGTTGTTAAGACCAGTGTCTAAAACGCTGGTCTTAATAAATGTGCCCCATTGAACAAGGTCTACCCAGTGGACCATACCATCTCTACAGTAACAGCACAATGCAACCCTAAATGTGATGATTAAAAGGAACTACAATTCCCCTGATCTCGTTCATAAAAATGTAAAAAACGTCTTACGAAAGTAAGGTTTTTCTGTATCTTCCATTACCCATCTCTGTTCCTTGTGCTTGTGGATTTGCAAGTGTGGTTTTACATAATCTTCTGCTCTTTTATGCTTTTCATGAATAGATATTATGAAGTGTACATTACTATTTGTGTAGCACGAACATGAAAGGTGACATTACGGTGACATCTGTCCTTTTATACAGCAGCAGTCAGATTTCCTTTTAAGCTGCAGCAGATTATGTCATTGAATTCTAGGCAAAGAACAGAGGGAGAGATGGAGAGAGGGGAGGTGAGATGGATTGTGGGAGGTTCATTTCTAACCACCATTGTGTCATGCAAAGCAACACTACATAGGCGTGTGGGAGTAGTAGAGCCTGGTGAATAGCAGTAGAGATGTCAGGAAAAAAACATACAAAGGAGTCACCACAGGTAAACAGGGAACAAGATTTTTCTCTTTATACTGGGACTTGCTTTTATTGGTTTAGGCCAATTTTAACTCAAAACGCGTGATGCAACCTTTCTTCTATTGACATTATAGGACTCCAGTACCTTCTACTCCCGGTGGGAAGCGGATTCCATTTCCTACTCTGACAGGAAGCAGACTTTACATTATAATCTACTAATATAAAAAATGACACAAGTAGAATTCCTTTGAGTCATGATTGTTTTTGCACATTTCTACAAAAAAATCTCATCCAAGCAGAAGGCTGTAAAGAAATGACCAAATGAGATTCCTACTATCAAGCTTGCCCTAGGGTCAAGGGCATAAATATCATAGATCCAGACATGTTTTATAGGTATAAAAGAATGATGGCCTTACCTCAGGTTGGAGTTATCCTGGCTTTCAGTAGATGATGAGACCTTCTGGACCTCTCTTCTACCCAACCTAGGACAACGTATAGGATGAAAAAAATATCTATAAAGCTCAGGATGTTGTCAATCTTTAAAGATCTAAATTGAGATTGTGTGATGACATGAATCAGCACCGATGTAGGGCCCCATCGAGACTGTTTCTGTGTAACCCTTTCTATTATACGTATGCCTCTGACTCAGGGTGGAAGAATAGGCTACTGTTGGGTTCCATAGAGGCAGCATAACCTGCTTTGGTGGCAGTTAAGCCTGATTCACAGGTTAGTGTTTTGGTCAGTAATTTCCATCACGGATTGTGAGCCAAAACCAGGATTGAAGCCTCCACAGACATAAGGTATAACACCTGTTCTGTATTTAGAACATCTGAACATCTGCACCTGGTTGTGGCTCACAATCACTGATGGAAATCACTGACCAAAACACTGACATGTGAATGAGGCATTATAACACACTGTAGCATCATGGATTCTCACTGGGAGAGCAAAGGTGAGATATGATGCTCTATTTGAGTTACCACCCCTCACTTTTCCCTGGTCTGATTCATGGTCTGATGGAGAGGGTTGTAAAGTTCTCTGCCGTGCTATATGTCAAGATATAGGAAGTTAAAGAGCCAATACAGGTACTAGTAAGAACTTGGAAATGCAGTCAGAAAACTATCCACTGCAAAAAAAAAACCATAAAACAAACAAATACTTCACTCATACGGTAGGTTGTTAATATGTGATATTGATGGCAGTGCCTCTTCAACGTCTAATACTAACTCTATTTTAAGGAAGTAGTCTATGTAATTTTCCCATGTACTGCATCCCTTTGAAAGTCAATGATTGAGCTTCACTGTCGATGCATGTTATTTATCCCAAAAATTTCTGGACATTTATAAAATGGAACATTTGGGCATCATCCGGGACACACAGCTCCGCTAACACCTTTAATATCAAAGCTCCTCTACACTACCCTTTAATCTGTTCCCTGAATGGAAGTGATAACACAGTGTTAGAATACCTCACTTTTAGCTTATTTTTAGACCAACAAAAGAACCCATGAAACAGCCTTAAATACACAACTAGCCCATAGAGGGAATAAAACTTTCCAAAAAGTCCCTTACTTAATTTATCTGCCACTTATCTCCGACAGATGCCTATTCTAAATAAAAGACCTGATTTTTTTCTTCTTCTCCCGTTTCCAGCAGAAAGCTGCTCTTTCCTGTCATTCTGGTCAATCTATTGCTTTGGCTTCGTGGTGAACCCAATTTATTGTGTTTGAAGAAATTTCCCACTACAACAATAAAACATATGATCATACTTCTTGAAGCATGTGAACATAACACCTCACCAGCCGCGCTCGCCTACAGCAACCTGAGCCATTCAGAGGTGCAAAAGAAACAAACAAAAAGGGGAAAAACATAGAAAATATACTGTACACCTCTTCCTAGACCTGCAATATATTTTGATAAAGGATATTTTTATTGCTCCAATGTATTTGAAAATGAAAAATGATTTTAAACTTTTAAAAGAGTCTTGATTAAAGGGAATCTGTCTATGAAACTGGCTGACCTGTTACATGTGCGCTTGGCAGCAGAAGACATCTGTGTTGGTCACATGTTCATATGTGGCCGCATTACTGAGAAAAATGATGTTTCGACATATGCAAATGAGCCTCTAGGAGCAATGGGGGCGTTGCTGTTGATCCTTCATACAAGAAAAAAGAACTCTTAGCTGTCCAGGGTATGTACATAGAAACCTTTTTTTCTTTTGGGTGTTTAGGTGTGATAATAATGAAATAAAAGTTACGTTTTAACATAAGGGTCATAAACAGGGTTTTGTTTAACTTCTTAGCTATTAGCTTTTCTACGTTACTCCTTCAATCTCAGTTCTCTCTGCAAATTCCATGTCGTCTACACTTTGATTGACAGGGGCAGTAAAAACATCACCACGCCTGGACCCGTCAATCAAAGTGCAGAGGGCCCAGGAGTTGCAGAGAGAGCAGAGCCTCTAAGGGTAACGGCAACGCCCCCGCTCTTCCTAGAGGCTCATTTGCATATATTAAAACATAATTTTTCTCAGCAATGCGGGCACATAGGAACATGGGACCAACACAGATGCCTTCAGTTGCAAAGCACACATTTAACAGGTCAGACAGTTACATAGGTACAAATCTGCTGACAGATGACCTTTAAATACCTTCTACTATTGTACATAGGAGCTCATTTATTAAGACAGGGGAATTACACACCTGTCTTAATTGTCTCTGTGCTGCTGGACGAAGCGCCAAAGTTATGTGGAGGAGCAGGACTTCAACCAGCAGGACGCACAAAAATCTAAAATCTACTTAAAAAAATGTAATCTACTTCAAAAACTTGCATAGAAAATTACTAAGATAGGCCTACTGGCCCACCCTCTTCCATGCCCATGCCATACCCCTTTTCTAGACCTGTCGGAAAAGTGGCGTGAGCGAGTAAAAGACACATATTTTGTAGCAGAATGACTTGGGATAAAATCTGCGACTGAGATATGCCAAAAAAGTGGCATATACGTATAATTTCATAAATGAGCTCCATAGTCCCTATCCAGATCTATTTTTCTAAGGCTATATGAGGAGGTATCTCCCACCTCACTCCTAGTCCCACCTCCTCTAAATGACTCCCTATGAGTGAACATCCAACTTTCAAACAAGCTTTGGAACACGCCAAAGGAAAACAACCAAACCATATATACATCCCCAGATGTTTTCTGAATGGAGTGGGATTCTGGAGTAGAATGAGATGTCTCAGATGCAGCTATCTCCAAGGCTTCAAACAAACCCTGCATAGTCTGATCCTTTGGTCAAACTTTCTTCAATCAGTCCTTACCTCTTTGCAATTTGCCAAATGTATCTTGGTCTGCAGCAGGGAACAGATGGAAGAAAATACACAGAATACGACTACACAGGGTTTGTTTGTAGTCTGTAACCATGGAGGCACTTCCTTGTGCATAGGATTTGTACTCAAGTGCTAAATATCTTGCATTATACATTTTGTAAAATTTTTATATAAGGTCTCCCATCCTGAAAGCCACACATATGGATATGGCTTCAGCATGACTGGACTTTTTTCTGCCCTTTTTTCTTTTGCCGCTGCCCTTCACTGCACTAAGTCAAAGAGTAGCTAAGCCTTTGTTAAAAACACAAATGTTTAGAAGTCCTCCTCAGAGTTCTCTGCCCTGTAACCATACACCACATGCTCAAAAAGATGAAGGGACAGATCTCTCCAGGCAGTGCTTCTGCACCTTATTGTTTTCAACAAAGGTTTAGTTACCTTTAAACATTCTGGGGGACTTTATAATTTCCTTTCTGTCAGAAAACATAAAAAGTTTTAAATTTTGGCTGTTTGGATGAACGGTGGATGGGAGAGTATCCATGTAGATGTAGGCCAGATTTAGCAAATACGACTTCTTAAAAAGTCGCAAAAAATATCACAAACTCACTCCAGTAGTAAAAAAGTAGACTAACATTTCTGGGCGATTACCACCTTTCTGCAGCTGATCATGTAGGTCCTGGTTTCATGATAATAGTGTGAATCAAAACCAGTAGAGGACCTCATTTTAATTATTTATTTCCTAATGGATGGGAAGGGGTTAACCATACATAAAAAGTAACTTCCCAGCATTTAACATCATCCAAATTCATGACTACATTCCATAATTAGTAAAACTTTTCTGCAGTTTTATGTCTTGATGAGATATCATTTGTACAAAGCCAGAACGGTAGTTCAGCTGGCAGGAGATGAATTAAAAATAATTTTTGAGGTACAAAAAGCAAGCCATAATTTCATGTCTTCATTGTTTAGCAACATACTGATCTCTCATATATCCTGGTGACAAGTACTAGACTCTGCTCACCACAAGTCCAATTCGTGAGGCTCATTCATTGTACTATCTTCATCTATAAATGATAAAGATGAGCCTTTTCTTCCCTTTGGTTCAGGAGAAAAGCAGTGGGAATACATTTTGAATGGAGGCGCGGTGGGATATGTGTGGTCCTTTTCTCTATGTTTCTTAAGAATTCCATGAATTGTAGATTGTAGATTGTCAAATATTCTGGATTATTGTTCAGTCAAGGAAAAGTATAGAAAATGTACCATAAAAGTATTGAATGTCTAGAAAGACAAATGATTGATGTGAAATGAAGCCTCTGTTGGTGTCACCTTTGAGCTTTTCGTTTCATAGTTTTTGTGATGCATACCTCTGACAGAAGGTTTTGATGTATGTATAATCTACCCTTACTATACGGTATATTATAAGGTGAGATGTCGTATGTTATGCTTTTCTATGAACTCTTAGGTAACTTCTAATATCATCATACTTGTCTGGGATGCTCTTGGAAAAATGAGGAGACATTCCAGACTCCCAGGACAGTTGTCAAGTCTAATAGGCACTACATCTTGACTAAATACTCACCTTTCTTCGTCCCCGAACTCCTCTTCACTTGCACAGGCCACCACAGTCAACCAGAAGCAGTGGCTTGAATCAAGATGTTGCCTGTGGAGGCATCTGGGAGTGCATAGGGCAGGGACAAGATTACAGCCAGCAGCGTTTGGTCTAAGGTCTACATCAAAATCCAAAAACTGACGCTGTGTTTCCCCAGCAAGAAAACGGGTTCCTCAGGGGACAAAAAATCTATAGCGCTGGGTAGCAAACAAAAAAGCTGAAACTGTCTTGGTGTATTGACCTCTGCATACAATGTTACCCAGCAAAAATACTACGTGAAACCCTCTGGTCAGGGAATTGAGGGGCCTCAGCTCAGATGTGGGCTAATGTATAAAATGCAGCGTCGGGATGCTTTGAAATTCTCTAAAGACATTTTACATCTATTATTTCTGTCTTATCAATGGGACAAGAACTTTTTTTATCAGACAGGGTGGTAACAGGTACTAGAGTGGGTCTCAATCAGATTTCTTGCAAACAACCGGATTGAAGTCCAAATGATGCTTTATAGTCTAGCACTTTAGCACAATACAGCAACCAAAATAACTTCTGCCCATCTAGGCACTACCTAATACATAATTCATTCCCTGACCCACCTCTAAAGAACACAGTTCACACATGTGATCAGATGTGGCTTTCTCAGCCCAAACAGTCCAGCAGCCT
Source organism: Bufo bufo (assembly GCF_905171765.1). Lineage (NCBI taxonomy): Eukaryota > Metazoa > Chordata > Amphibia > Anura > Bufonidae > Bufo > Bufo bufo. The sequence goes on from NC_053398.1 coordinate 126,082,919, forward strand.
CCAGGCTGCAAATATCACAACATCAGTACCTTTGGGGGATTGTGGCCAAAAAGTCTGCCTGACTCTCGCTGCAGGTGTCGCTAGGTCCCCCAAACTCAGGCTTCCTCAGCCTTTCTCTCTCACTCTCAGGCCTCCTCAGCCTTTCCTTCCCCCTGACTAACACAGAGAGGGTTGGTTTTATGCCTCCTTGATTAGAGCAGGCCTCACCTGCGATCACCTCAGGTGAAAGGGAATACCTGTGGTAAGAGTGTGGACTGGCAGATCCCACTACCAAAACTATCCGCCAATCCAAGTAAAATCCAGCCCAGAAGAAAATGTATACAAAACTGTCTCAGCAAACTATACTTTGCTGAGACCACTGCAGCTTTCCTGATTTTAGTTATCTCACCCAGCTGAGGTATCTGGGTGGGATACACACACCTTCCTGCACTGTCCATATTACCACACCACCGAGAGGTTGGGATGCCCCTTTTGGTGCGGGTGCTCTGCAGGTAGGCAAGGGTTGGTTTAGGGATTTGATAAGGACAGTCAAGTTGCTGTGTTCAATAATCCTCCTACTGATGTCCTTTAGCATCAAAACATGTAAATCATCAAACTGTGAGTAAAAAGACACCTCTGGTCCCACCTTTGAATATCTGTTTAACCTCTGTGCCTGAATATTGGATTATTAAGGTATATTTTGATTAGTTGTACAATTTACTGAGACCCCCAATGATTTCTAAAACAAGTCCTGTCTCTCCTCGGTAGCCGAAGACTTTCTATGAGCTTGTGTTTACTGTAGCTACCAAAGAGAGACTTGGCTTGGCTGAGTGCCTCTGTGACCTCAGTTTATCTACCAGCCAGGGGGATTTCAGCACAGAGACCCCTACTGATGAAAGCTTTTGACATCTCACTATGACATGATAAAAGTTTTTTGGAAACACTAGTTACACTTTTTCAACCCCAGTGCTCTCCTGCCCTACAGGTGGGAGCCCTTCTTCTGCTATCTGCTTTTCCTCCTTTTACATATCATCTAATATTGATGAGAAGATGTCATCAGGAACATCCAGCTCCTCCTCTCTCTCTGCATCTTGCCGTCTTTTCTAGGATATGGAGTCTTTGAAGGATATTTTGGAAGATGAGGATGGTCATCATTAAGACCTCCCCCCCCCCAAAGGGTGTAAATTGGATGGTATTGGTTGGCACGCTGGCACCGGAATAATAAAGGCTTCCATCTTATTGGTATTGAATTACATATTTTAGTTTACGGCTAAAGTAGGAATAAGTAAATGTAGGAATAAATAAATAAAACTAGTGTAGCATAAGTCTCCCTGCACTCTCCCTGCAGTCTCCCTGCATTTTCCTTGCAGTCTCCGTGCAGTCTCCCTGCACTCTCACTATCCAATATTCTTCAATTAATCTTTTTCAGCAACACTGTCCCTAGCGCATAAGCACTTGCCATGTCTCTCCCTATGCTCAGCTCTCAGGACAATGGCGGAGACCACGTGGGATGAAGGTTTTATAGGGCTGTGACATCACAGGGGATGTTTATCTGCGGATTGGCTGTCTGCACGGCATTATGGGTGATCTTGCGTTCCTGGGCTTCTTACTTTCACTTTGTAACAACCATCTTTTTTTAGGAAAAACAAAGCATAAGGAAATTTGGATTATTTGCGAATTGAAGTTTTCCTATACTTAGGACCTAATTTGGCATTGAATGCTTCGCTATGCTCAACACTAATAAAGTATGTATATGAACACCTACACACATTGCATCTATGGTGTCTCTCGAAGAATATGATATCATGATAAATTTGCTGTGGGCTTGCAGAAATTTTTCAAAGCTGGATTTTACATATGAGTATTTCATTGGCATATTTGACCATCTGGAGACCCATTTAGACTGCAAATGACCATTTGGTGATCCACTATTTGCTATATTACTAAGTAAGTGTCTGTCAATCCTGCATGGGACTATTTTTTTCTTTTGCATGCTAGATTATAAGAATTTGCAGCATTTAAAGTGCCAGATGAAAAAGGGGAAATAGAGAAAACCTACTGGATTAAGAATTTATTTGTAGACCAAATCCCAGAGGAGAGACGCATAATGGGAAGGGCTTCAAACAAGTGTTGACTTCTTTGTGGCATTTTGTGTGGGATGGTAAGTTCTTTAACTCCAACTTTCATGTCTCTTCATTAAACATTGCTGTAGTTGTTGATGTAACATCATGTAAATGAAACTGGCTGGCATCACCTGGTATGCTGTCATATGGACATCACATTGGTGTACCAAGCTGGTGAACAACGAAGAGGAGGAAATGATTGGGAGTATCGCAGTGGCACAACCAAGGATCCCTACTATAGACCCCTATTGTATACCTTGGTTTCATCGCTTTAATGCTCCCGACCTTCTTCTGCTTTTCAATGTGTTATCCAGCCCGACATGTGATCCTGAGGGAGAATCTGATTGCGTCTCGGTTACTGTATTGTGGTCCGCTCTGCAGGTTGTTGCGCCCTGAATGCAAAACTATCAGCCTCTTGGTCTATGTTTGGTGGTCCTCCCTATGATGTACTCTCTTCTATGTGAGTGTCAAGCTGATGAACAAGAAGGAATGGAGACTGGTGAAGATTGGTGGCACAGGTCACCGTTTTGCTCTGTTTTGATTCAGGGGGTTTTCCCATGAAAAACACTCATCCCCTATCTTCAGAATATGAATTTTCTGTTCCCCGGTTTGAATAAAGCGGCAGTCGAATATGTCTGCTGCCACTCCATTCAACTCCATGGAGCTGACAGTCCCATAGAGTTAAAAAAGTGTCTGATCATCTGGGGCCCAAACACTGGTTTCCCTGCCGATCCTGAGAAAAAGGGACCTTGTTTTCATGTTGGAATGGAGTGGCAGACACACATGTGCACTGTCACTCCATTCAACTGTATGGGGCAGCCATAGATAGTTGGGTTGGACATGGCTATCTCTGGCAGTCCCATAGAACTGAATGGAAAGGCAGACTCAATAAATGGACCCCTGCTGACCAGACACATCATCTATCTTGTTGGTAACCCCTTTAAATGTTCAGCATGGTGGCCACTGGCTTATGTGGTAAAGGGGTCTAAGGCACCAGTTCAATTACTAACTCTGCAACTCCTATTGAAATGTAAAAAATAAAAATGTTATATGCCATATAAAATCCAATTTTCTGCAAAATCTGGAAATCTTTAGCCATGAAGCAATTGGTTCAGATCCATGATCTAGGATATAACTCGGTACACATGTGCCCGTATCACAGACTGGCACCATATCGTCCTTGTATAAGATGTTGTTTCTTTCAGCTACATTAGATGCAGAGCTTTTGTGTGGTCCCAAGTGTTAGTTACCCCCCCTCCCCTGCCACCATCCTCGGGATTGAGACCCCGCTGCTCATTTCTATCTAAACACAAGCTTTGCTCCCATCCATTAATCAGAAGAGGTTCTCTTTGACTTTTTCCCTGTACAAATCTTGTTTTTGCTGAGTCTCTAAAAGATTGCTTTAAAAGGAAAAAAAAAATGTCCTTCAAGAGGGGACATGTACTCCCAGCGGACGCTTCACCTGGTAATTAGGCTCACTTGCTATATAAACTGAGGTCAACAACTTGAAGGAAAGATTATTTGTTATGCATAATAGAGACAGCAGATGGAGAAAATGTTAGGGTATGTTCAAACGGCTACACGCGTCCAAAAAATCTGACATGTACTGGCCACAAAATCCGCATCAGTAGTCCCTCATATTTCCATGTATAAACCATTCCAAGAAGGGACCTGTTGCTTTATTTTTGTCACAACACAGTTTTATAAACCATGCATGGAAAAAAAATTCCAATTAAAAATAATAGGAGGCAGATTGTAAGTGGAATCTGTGCAGAAAATCGCAGTATGAAAATACTCAAATAAGGGGGTCAGATTTGGTATTGTAACACCCCATAGTGGCATTAACCCATTTCCATCCCGCTACTGTCTATATTGGTTAATTTCATGTCATCGGGTGTATTTATTTCAGGTCCAAACACTGTCTATTTCCTATTTTGCAACTGTTATGTTCATGTGTAATGTGCCTGGATCACCAGCAGGTGGCAGCAAGCATGGCAGAGCTGCAGTTGGAGATAATGGAACCCTTCTTTCCATTCTCTCTCCCTCTAAGGAGGGGAGGGGACTGGTTAGTTAGAGGTCAGTTTAGCTTACCCCCTGCTAGGGGAGAGTTTAGCTTACCCCCTGCTAGGGGAAGGAAGCAAGGGCTGGGCACGTCACCGTTGGATGTACCCCAGCTAAGCCTAACAACCCAGATAGAGCACCCTAGGTTCTGTTGGATGTAGAGGCCAGAGCTTAAAGCAGGCATCCTCAAACTGCGGCCCTCCATCTGTTGCAAAACTACAACTCCCAGCATACCCGAACAGCCTACAGGTATCAGCCTACAGCAGGGCATTGTGGGAGTTGTAGTTTTACAACAGCTGGAGGGCCGCAGTTTCAGGATGCCTGGCTTAAATGGATTCTGTCATGAGATTTGAGCCCTATAAGCTAAACATATGGCTGGCCAGGTCCGTACTAATAACATGAATCCTAAACTGCCCTTATTAAACCTGCTTGTGGCTCTATTAGCCCAAAAAACTGGTTTTTATAAGCTGTCACTCACCTACCTAAGGTGCCCAAGGGGTTTTACGTTAACCCAGGGTGCCCGCCCGCACCCCTCGCCGTCTGGTGCCCAGCGCCGCCTTCCTCACCTCAGCCCCACCTCCGCAATCCTCCCGTCCCTCTGCTAGATCCGGCTCCTGCGCACTAGGCTCAGCCTGATGCGCCGCGGACTCCTGGCAGCGGCTTCGTTGAGCTAAGTTTTTTGGGCTAATAGAGCCACAAGCAGGTTTAATAAGGGCAGTTTAGGATTCATGTTATTAGTACGGACCTGGCCATATGTTTAGCTTATAGGGCTCAAATCTCATGACAGAATCCCTTTAAAGCCTCGGAAGCAAGGAGGATTTTTCCCTGAACAAATCTAGAGACAGACCAGACTACAAAGTGAGGTACAGCATAAAGAAGAAGCTGTGTCATCCAGCCAACCTGTTAGTACAGTAGAGTCAAGAGTCAGAAGAGCAACAGATGTAGCAGAGATGAGTTTGCCTGCCAGAGTTTAATGCTAAAGCCTGCTGGAACCAAGACAAAGTCTGTAACCTGTTTGGAGAACCGTTTATGCCAAATAAAGCTGTTATTGAACTTCATCACAAGGTCTGGACTCAAGTTACTACCCCTTATTTGCTGCTTCGGAAGACAATGCCTGGGGTCCAGGGTATCCAGGTAGGAGCACTGTGACACATACAAAACATTAAGGGACATTTTGGTCCACTCTATACAACTCTGCCATTTCTACACCTGGGTAGTTTTAAACATCTTAAAGGGACCCTTTGCCGCTGTCGGATGTTGCAACATGACATTTTTATTTTTATTTATTTACCACATTTTACATTGTAGTAAATAAGGTTAAAAAAAATCTCTCCAGTTCTAACAATGTAACAAAAATCTGTATCTTGCACTTAGCTTTGTACTAATATTTCCCCATTAACTAAAACACCGGTCTTAATTAGTGTTGATCGAGCATGCTCGGCAGAACACCATTTTGACTCGAACATCGTGATAACGAACACCGCGAGTGTGTAACATCCCAGAGTATGTCACTAAACTCTATTTCCCTGCTGCATCATGCTAAGTGTATGTATATTGTCATCTGGTATAAGTTTACATCACTCTCTCAATAATGTGCATTATCCAGGCCTGTTTGATATACCATGCTGTGATTTCCATGTACACCAGCAGGTGGCAGCAGTATGTAACAAGATCTTAGCCAGTTTAGTATTGCTAGATTGGAATAGTTCATTCCAACCTAGCTCCCCCCTCTTTGAGGAGGAGTGGAATGTGCCCACATCCTACCTCATGGGGAGGAGAGGAAGTTAGATGGAGTGTGTACAGCCCCCTGCTAGGGGAAGGCTGTGTAAGTAGGAGCTCCCAGAAACAGGGATCCCAACCTAGGATCCAGCCTCGGCTGAGGACCAAAGATCCCTTCCCAGACTGAGTCATCTACCTCAGCTGGTGACAAGCATGCAGCCACCTCCAGATCTACAGATCTCCAGGAAGCCATTCCCTGCAAGCAGAACTGTGAGTGTTTAATCCAAAGACCAGGAGAAGCCAAATTCCTCCTTCAGCTAGTCAGGCCCAAATCAAGCAGACTACAGACAGAGCAGAAGATAGATACCTGCCAGATTCTCTAGGCATATGACAGGAAGCAGAATATATATTAATTCCTGCCACATATTGCCAATACCTGCTGGGATCAAAGACTATTGCTGTAACTGTATGGATTCAAGCTGCATCAAGTAAAGACGAGTTGGATTATATTTCCTGTCTGGATTGCATTTATTCCTCAATTACTCCTACTAGCAACACTCAATTTATTGCAAGTGAGCCAGGATCCAGGAGTCCAGCCGTACCAAGGTAGGAGACACCGTTGACACAATACCTACTACACAGAGACATTATCCCCCTCTGGCATTCCTCACTTGGTACGTGAGCTATTACAAGTTAAAGGGCCCTGTTACAGTACCTGTGCAAGCTGCAATTGGCGTCACAAACTAAAAACTATTAATTTTGCGCCAGTGTGCATCTGTCCCAATCCGGCTTACTGCAAGTGCTCTGGTGCGATGCTCGAGTCAGTGTATTTAAATCTAATTTAGCCTTTATTTCTGAAAAGTTTCTGCTGGGATTTGAACTCTCAACCTTCTACATTAGAGGCAATAACCTTAACCACGCAGCTATAAAGCTAAATGATAAATTGTGTTAAAAAACCTCATACTAGTTTCTCATGTAGTAAGTATTTCTATACAGCAGAAGTATCATTTTATATTTAACTACAGGTTATCGTGCAGCTCTATAGCGTAGTGGTTAAGGTTCTTGGTTCTAATGTAGAAGGTTGTGGCCTACTTAGTAGGCCAAAGAGCTTCAAGTTACAGCTTTCAGACTAAGGATATATAAATGCATGCATGCACCCTTAATTTTAAAAAAAAAGCACCCATGTCCCTGTAATCATGACCTGTGAGAGAAAACTGGGTGACAACCAACATAATCCTCAATGTAGCACCTACAGCAGTTGTGACCTACTGTAGCTTTCCCAGACCTCTATAAAGCAGATCTGCTTAGTTAAGATGTAATGCAAGCCATGAGGATGTGTCACTGCACAGATAGAAAGATTTCACATTAGTCTATAAGGGTGTGTTCCCAAAAAGAAGATCTTGACCTAAACGTCAAGTGTCTTCATTCACCCGACAGATGCAAAAAGAGTATCCTTTAGGTTTCCACTGTGAAGGTATTAGTTGGCTTTTGCTGTCATTTATAAGTCTGCCAAAGCTACTGTGGGTGACAGACATTGCGGGAGCTATAATGTCAGCTCAAAAGTGTTAATAATAGTCTGATAGAAAAAGAGTCAAGGACAATTTTAGGGGGAAAGGATCTCTAACTGAATTTCTAAATTATCACAAAATTTCCACTCTATCGAATTAAATAGCAGGGCCGGTGAGAAAGAGCCATTCAAAGTATCTTGTCACAGGAACTGAAGAGTCAGCTTTTCGACTCGCTTGGGTTAATTTTGGCTGCGGCTTTCATATCGTACCCATAAATTGAATTCTTGCATTCACATTCAAGAGCCTTTACTTTACCTCCAAAAACCACTCCAGTCTGGGCCCGTGCAGAGCCCAGACACCGAGAGGCACCTCTGCGGGAGTTAATGGAAGCCATCTTAAAAAAAACTGGTCAAAAGCCTACATATTTCATTGACTAATAGCAATTTCAGAAGAACATAAAGATGAATCATTGCAATGAACTTGGAGAGGTTTGCTCAAGCTCGAGCTAGCTGCAAGGCTTTCTATAAACAGTCCTGATGAAACAGCCATTATTGGACTTGTTTAGACTATAAGAAACTGAAGTGCATTGATTTGAAGGCCCTCGTAACACAGAAAGGGCAGGAGAAAGAAATATGAGCTGAATGTTAGGGACTATTATGTGAAGAGCATGCCCGGCGGGTCAGGACATCCCTTGATTTAGTGCTTCTTTTAACGTTTCTGTAAAGCGGAAGAAAATAAACCATTAACAGGGATGGGTGACATGAACCACTTTGCCCTCTTTAGACCTGGTGGTTACTGTACAAAATATCATTATTTCTAAATGCCGTCAGATGATATATTGTGCTGACTGGCAAACACCCAAGACATGAGGACTTTGTGCTTAAAACAATTTTATTTCAATAAGGAAACATAATTAGGAAAGACCTCCAAGACAGGGTTATTTAGATGACCTCCAACCAGAGGCAGGTTCACGAACAATCCATCCAGTCATGGATCCATGTTGGAGCTGTGATAATCAATGAGCCAGCAAGAGTCAAATCTGAGAAGATGATCCTATATTGACAGCTCTTCTTGGCATCCATATCTCCGTACCACGAGCAGCACAGTTTTTTTTTGCAATGTTGGAGTCCTTTGGTTTGGATCGGGCCAAGGTCAACATCTGCATGAAATTTAAATATTCTCCCCGCAGTTTCCTCCGGCAATTAAAAAGCATACTAATAGGTGAATCAACTTCTTGTAGAAGTGGCACCCATGTGCATGTGTCTGGGTCCCAGTAGATACAGGGACGGCTACAAATGGAAAGAATCTCTGTACAGCACTGTGAAATATTGTGGTGGGATAGTCTGCTTGGAATGAAAAGTCTCTGTGCTCTGCCCAATTGCTTAAGCCACCCTACCTACAATGAGAGAGATCAGGGAAATTGGCACTTGCCTCATGGGTGTCTGACAATGTACACCAATGAAAGGGCTGCTGAAAAGAAGGTGGGACTGCCATGGAGGCAACCTATATAATAGCTATACTCTTAGAGGTGGTGGCAAGCTAACTGGTTGGATGCCCAAGAGGTTGGCAATTACGGGAGTCCATTGATCCCTTATTAGAACGGTGGCTTGAATCAGGCATCTCCCATGTCAAGTAGTCCAAGGTAGATTTTCTCCAAGCAGGGCATTAAAATACCTGCTAAGCATAAGGACTGTCCTTAGATCAATTACCACAAGTGTATAAGCTACACACCCCTAAGGCCAGCATTGCTTTGGATGTGGTGCCAGGGCTTACATTTTGAACCACCAGCAATCCACCATAGTATACTTAAAGGGGTTGTGTCGCAAAATATATTCTACATTTTTGAAACTGAATACTTTTGCAATTGCATGTAATAAAATTTTTTGTATAGCCAGTGAAAAATTCAATAAAATCTATCTGTACTGCGCCACCTGCTGTTTGTTCTTTTCCTTATATCTTGTCCACCTCACTGAGCTGGTCAGACGTGCTCAGTTTAAATCTTCAACTGCCACCTGACATATGTTCTGTTAGAAGCTGTGGCAGTTATAGGGAGAGAGCTGCAGCAGAGAAAGTACATCCCCTGAGCTGCCAGGCAGAAGATAATCTAGCAGGGCAATTAGAGCAATTATTGTGAAGATCTCTGGATCCATGTGAGATACAGGACTGGTTCCAGCTTAGATAGAAAGAGATTGTCATGTATTAAATGATGTCTGATTTTCATTTTTTGCATCAATCATGACATAACCTTTTTAAACAACGCTAACATACCCTTCTATCCTCAAACTTTGTCAGCATCTCCAAGAAAACAAACTTTAATCAATATTCAAATTAGGTGCAAATCCAACAGGTTTGAGCTTTAAACATGGCCAAGCCTGCCACTTGTAACCTATTTCAGCACCACCTCCGATTCTTCAAATTGTTCCTCACCTTTTCCTCGATGTCACCTTTCTGTTCTGCAGGCCAACTCTGTAGCTCTTCTGGAGCTTGTGCGTTCCATTCCATACTGTGGGCTTCGGCCTCGCAGTATCTACTGCATATGAGCTATGGACAGCACAGGCCATAGCCCATGCGCAGTGAGACAGAAGTCCACCACAGTATGAAAGATCAACTTCATATGGTTTATTACCCAGTTACTATCTCATGATTGGTGTAAAAATTAAAAAAAAAAATCATATAACACATGACAACCTCTTTCTAGCAAAGCTAGAACCAGCCCTGTACCTCACATGGATCCAGAGATCTCTCCATTCATTGATCCAATTGCTCTGCTAGATTATCTTCAGCCTGGCAACTTAGGGAACATGCCCTTTCTGTTGCAGACCTCTCCCTGTAACTGCCACAGCTTCTAACAGAGCATACGACAGGCGGCAGTTGAAAAATTAAACTGAGCACATTCAACCAGTTCAGTGAGATGGACAAAAAATAAAGAAAAGAGCAAACAGCAGGTGGCGCTCTACAGATACATTTTATTCAATAACTCGGTGGCTATACCAAATTTTTAATTACATGCAATTACAAAAGTATTCAGATCCAGGTGCTGGTTTGAAAAATGTAGAATATGCTTTTGTGACACCACCCCTTTAAAGGCCTCATCTGTGATGTACCACCTAGGAATATGTTACTGCTGAAGCCAGTCATTGGCTGCAGAGGCACAGGTGACACAGTCTGTGCAGGAAGTTGACAGATGGGAACTGGAAGTCCAGTAAAGGCAGCTCAAGGACCAGGTGAGATGATATCTGAAGGTCAGTTAACCCATAGTGTACCAGGTTATAAATTGAGTCTGGAAGATGAGCCAGGACCTGCTAAAAGACCAAGACATAATGCGATTCTTAAGGTTGCCAAGAGTTAAAGTAAATTGAGCAAAGCTGATTACCAAATACCTTTCCCGGATATCTCGTTTTTCTGATACAGTAGTTCTTTAGCATGCTAGCTTCACCGCTATGTGATGAAATTCTACTCCATACAAGTGCTAAAAGCATCCTACATTTAGGGATCTTGCAAAGAAAATTTGTTAGCTAAAAGCTCACGGTTTGACATAAGTAGGAGAAGTGAAATGTAACATTGATTTCCCAAGCGTTTGAAAGGTATATCAAATAACAGTAAAATAAAACTGTCAAACCAGAAAATCTGTTTCATCAGAATATTCTTGTGTCCTATAAATAAAATGTTCATATCAATTCTAGATATACGGTGACACCGTCAACACGGAAAGGATCTGCTTACCAATTAGAATCGATTTTCTCCCACCCGCGGATGGTATGTCGTTAATGTGTCCCCTCTTCTCTCCTGTAAGATAGAAACCTGATCATTTTTCTAGTAAAAGACTATACTTTATCCATCGCTAATGATATCAAGGGATGTTATGGGGATATGGGTTTGTTATAGAAACTCTGAATGTGAGGAGGATCCCCGCCTGACGGGAAGAGAATACACTATATTCTGGGCACAAAATAAAAGCAGTGTATATTCTGAAAAATGGGCAGAGATATAAAGATAGATATGAAATAGATAGATAGATAGATAGATAGATAGATAGATAGATAGATAGATAGATAGATATGAAATAGATAGATAGATAGATAGATAGATAGATATGAAATAGACACCTTAACACCATCATCGCCCGATCCTCCTGTATGGCAGAGAAGTCTGGGGTCCAGACATATACAAAGACCGGGCAAAGTGGGACTCTGGGTCAACAGAACTATTCCACCTAGAACTCTTTCTCCAGCTCCACAGGAGCACCTCAAACAGCGCCTGTCGAGCAGAACTGGGCAGATTCCCACTCTACTTTGCTGTCCAGAAGAGGGCGCTATCATTCAGAGCCCATCTTCATAGCAGCAGTCCCAGCTCGTATCATCACAAAGCCTTGCTACACCAAAAAGCCCCAGAAAAACAAAGCACCCTGCAACAAGTCACCCAAACCCAGCCTGCCCAAGCCACCAACCAATATAGCCTGACAAAGGGCGAGATCCAGAGGACGATACACAAGTACAAAGAGGAGTATATTAGCGTCTGGAGGAACGATATAAGAACTTCCCAGAAGCTGACAGTATACCAGAGCCTGCAGAGGGAGTACAAACTGGCCCCATATCTGGAGAAACTCCACAATCCAAAAGACCGACAGATCCTGAGCCGGTACAGACTGAGCGCCCACAGGCTGCTCATTGAATCCGGGCGTCACCGACAGAGGTACATGCCCAGGGAGAACAGACTGTGGAAGCAGTGCGACCAGGAGGCCGTGGAGGATGAGGCTCATTTCCTGCTGCGGTGCCCCAAATACTCAGCAGTGAGGGAGACTCACTTCAGGAGACTGTCTGATCTCTGCCCAGACTTCACCTCCATGGAGGAGGAAGAGAGACTCTCCATACTGCTGGGGGAAAAGAAGAACACAGCGGCCATAGCAGCACAATATATTACTGCCTGCCATAGACTGAGAGGAGCCTGATATACCATGGACTCCTATACCCCCACCCTGTATATGTCCCCATCCCCCAACCCTACCCAATTATTTCCCACTTGCTTTGGCAATGCTAAAATGTATTTAGTCCTGACAATAAAGCTTATTTGATTTGATTTGATAGATAGATAGATACATAGATATGAAATAGATAGATAGATAGATAGATAGATAGATAGATAGATAGATAGATAGATACGTAAAAAAAAGGAAATTCCACATGCTTATTTTATTACACCAGATGTTTTTTTGGAAGTGCCGTGGAATTTCCTTTTTTTTACGTATCTGGTTGGTGGATCGCTTCCATAGCCGCTGGCACTCCAATCTTCTTGCCTTGTCTGCAGTGCTGCCCAGTGTCATATTTTTTGATAGATAGATAGATAGATAGATAGATACATATTAGATAGATAGATAGATATGAGATAGATAGATAGATAGATAGATAATAGATAGATAGATAGATATATAGATAGATAGATAATAGATAGATAGATAATAGATAGATAGATAAATTCAGGAGAATCCTAGAAAATTTAGATAGTGGGAATGACCCATACTCAGCAGGCAGGACATGGAAAAGTGATGATATTTTGTTCCACTTGTTTTGGCAACCTTACCATGCAGTCAAGAGAGCCACCGCCCGATCCAGCAGAGCTGCGGCATAGCAGAGCTGGATCATCCAATGGTGTACTAACTGGGTGCAGATATCAGTTGCTCATAGAGATTGAGAGATGGTACTGTGAGAGGTGAAAAATGAACATTCCTGCCGAGCTTTCGTCTACATACTGTACAGTGCCAGTAAAAGAAAGCTGAAATGCAGTGTAAAGCATTGGAGAGAGACCGGTTTGAGGGAAATCAGGTTTGACCCCTACAAATCAGCAGTAGATTGGTTTTGAAGGGATGATGATTGTCTGGTCACAGGAGTTGAAGTCCAACTCACTTGATAGTCTACTCTAAGGGTGGCTCATGGTTGCTTTGTTCCGTGAAATATCCAGATAATTGTACACGTCTTATCTATCCGCTTTATATGAGTCTGGAGGTATTTTTAGGTTTCCCACTAAACCCACATGCACAAACTATGAAATCTAAGACCCTCACTAATTAATCTCAGCCCTTGCTAATTAATCACCACTTAGCATGTAGGGTCCATATCTAGGTAGACTTCTGGTGTCCTTGCCTGCAGATCTAGGATTGAATGAGCTCCGTCTTCACAATTAACCATATGTAATGTAGAACTAAATGATTTATGTCGCTCCCAGACGTCTGCATTCACCATGCCGCTCACAAGCAGGAGACTATTTCTGCTCAATGGGATCCTAATTGTGTTGTTATTCCAATATCCCCTGTGGGATGCTTAATACTCAACCAAATCCTTCTTATGAGAATTAGGACAAGTACGTCTGGTCCATTATATAACCACAGTTTATTATGTGAAGGCTTGGAGCTCGGGGCTATATCGCATATGTATAAAATATCATTGAAGGGTACAGCGAGCGTGTGTGGATACATATCATATGGGTCACTGCACGTTCCTCTGCCCTGCTATGTAGGACAACGATTGAAATTTCAGGAAAACGTTGAACGTCCCTCATCAGCGAATGATGATGATGATGAGGGGGTAGAGGAAAGTGGCATCTTGTTCTCCCTCACTGGCAGACTCAGTATTGGAGGCAAGCATAGCGTATGCCTTTTCAGCTGAGTATACTCGTTGGGGTGGACGGGCCATTTTTATTTTATTGGGATGTGACGTGGGAAATGTGTAAACCTTTATTTAGTGTGAGGGGTGTGTATGTTGTGTTTTCACATGTGAAGGGGCTTGTAATAAATTTGAAATATAGAGAAAAGGAGTAGAGAAAAAAAGTAAAAAAAAAAATTGCAGGATGCACGCACAAAGATGTAATCTACACTAACACTACCTAACTAAAATTGAATTCTATATACAGTTGCAAGAAAAAGTATGTGAACCCTTTGGAATGATATGGATTTCTGCACAAATTGGTCATAAAATGTGATCTGATCTTCATCTAAGTCACAACAATAGACAATCACAGTCTGCTTAAACTAATAACACACAAAGAATTAAATGTTACCATGTTTTTTATTGAACACACCATGTAAACATTCACAGTGCAGGTGGAAAAAGTATGTGAACCCCTAGGCTAATGACATCTCCAAGAGCTAATTGGAGTGAGGTGTCAGCCAACTGGAGTCCAATCAATGAGATGAGATTGGAGGTGTTGGTTACAGCTGCCCTGCCCTATAAAAAACACACACCTGTTCTGGGTTTGCTTTTCACAAGAAGCATTGCCTGATGTGAATGATGCCTCGCACAAAAGAGCTCTCAGAAGACCTACAATTAAGAATTGTTGACTTGCATAAAGCTGGAAAGGGTTATAAAAGTATCTCCAAAAGCCTTGCTGTTCATCAGTCCACGGTAAGACAAATTGTCTATAAATGGAGGAATTTCAGAACTGCTGCTACTCTCCCTAGGAGTGGCAATCCTGTAAAGATGACTGCAAGAGCACAGCGCAGACTGCTCAAGGAGGTGAAGAAGAATCCTAGAGTGTCAGCTAAAGACTTACAAAAGTCTCTGGCATATGCTAACATCCCTGTTAGCGAATCTACGATACGTAAAACACTAAACAAGAATGGATTTCATGGGAGGATACCACAGAGAAATCCACTGCTGTCCAAAAAAAACCATTGCTGCACGTTTACAGTTTGCACAAGAGCAACTGGATGTTCCACAGCAGTACTGGCGAAATATTCTGTGGACAGATGAAACAACAGTGGAGTGGTTTGGAAGAAACACACAGCAGTATGTGTGGAGAAAAAGAGGCACAGCACACCAACATGAAAACCACATCCCAACTGTGAAGTATGGTGGTGGGGCCATCAGGTTTGGGGCTGCTTTGCTGCGTCAGGGCCTGGACGGATTGCTATCATCAAAGGAAAAATGAATTCCCAAGTTTATCAAGACATTTTGCAGGAGAACTTAAGGCCATCTGTCCACCAGCTGAAGCTCAACAGAAGATGGGTGTTCCAACAGCACAACAACCCAAAGCATAGAAGTAAATCAACAACAGAATGGCTTAAACAGAAGAAAATACGCCTTCTGGAGTGGCCCAGTCAGAGTCCTGAACTCAACCCGATTGAGATCCTGTGGCATGACCTCAAGAAAGCGATTCACACCAGACATCTCAAACATATTGCTGAACTGAAACAGTTCTGTAAAGAGGAATGGTCAAGAATTACTCCTGACCGTTGTGCACGTCTGATCTGCAACTACAGGAAACGTTTGGTTGAAGTTATTGCTGCCAAAGGAGGTTCAACCAGTTATTAAATCCAAGGGTTCACATACTTTTTCCACCTGCACGGTGAACGTTTACATGGTGTGTTCAATAAAAACATGGTAACATTTAATTCTTTGTGTGTTATTAGTTTAAGCCGACTGTGATTGTCTATTGTTGTGACTTAGATGAAGATCAGATCACATTTTATGACCAATTTGTGCAGAAATCCATATCATTCCAAAGGGTTCACATACTTTTTCTTGCAACTGTATATGTATATGGAGATATTTATATATATATATATATATATATATATATATAACTACACGGGGAAAAAAATCTGCACAGTAAACTGAGCAGACCGATCAGAAAAATGTATGTTTCTGATCAGTGCTCAGCAGGATGCACGCACGTACACAGATATTATGTGCATGCAAAAATTTACACTAACACTACCTAACTAAAATAGATTTCTGTATATATGTATATGGAAATGTATATGTATATATATATATATATATATATATATATATATATAGATAGAAAACACAAATAGTGCAGCAGCACAGTCAGATATGGTGTACCGGGCGCAAATTCCCACAGAGGTCGGCTCTTCCTCCACAAAATATATCAAGCGAATGATGAGGCAGCACTTCCAGTATAACGTAAACGGGTGAGGACCCCAAAATTTATTAAAGCGACGTTTCGGCTTGAGAAAGGCCTCATTGAGCAGGCCGAAACGTCGCTTTAATAAATTTTGGGGTCCTCACCCGTTTACGTTATACTGGAAGTGCTGCCTCATCATTCGCTTGATATATATAGATATAACTAACTACACACAAAAAAAATATCTGCACCAAAAAAATTAGCCCAATGGATTACAGACTGATCAGCGCTTGGCAGTCACAGGTCGCACGCAGAAAAAGTGCTGCAGAGCTGGAAAATTGTAAAAAAAAAAAAAAATTACCCAAAAAAGCGCACAGACCAAATGGCGTCCGTGAAAAAAGGACGGGGGGGGGCTGTTGGGGAGGTGAGGAGGGAAGGGACAGGGATGGATGGGGGTTTAGGCTACTTTCACACGAGCGTTCGGGTGTCCGCTCGTGCGCTCCGTTTGAAGGGGCTCACGAGCGGCCCCGAACGCAGCCGTCCAGCCCTAATGCATTCTCAGTGGAGGCGGATCCGCTGAGAATGCATCCGCCTGCCAGCGTTCAGCCTCCGCTCCGCTCAGTGAGCGGACACCTGAACGCTGCTTGCAGCGTTCGGGTGTCCACCTGGCCGTGCGGAGGCGAGCGGATCCGTCCAGACTTATAATGGAAGTCAATGGGGACGGATCCGCTTGAAGATGACACAATATGGCTCAATCTTCAAGCGGATCCGTTCCCCATTGACTTTCAATGTAAAGTCTGGACGGATCCGCTCAGGCTACTTTCTGACTTAGAAAATTTTCTAAGCTATAATGCAGACGGATCCGCTCCGAACGCTCGTGTGAAAGTAGCCTTAGAGATCTGGAACAGCTGCAAGTGAAAAAGAAAATCAGTGCAGCAATTCCAGATGTTCTTTTCTTCTTTCAGCAGGAAAAGCTCAAATCGCAGTGGTGGTGCACCACAAGTTCCAGCAAGCCAACAAGCAGCACAGAGAAACACAGAACCTCTCTGCATGCAGTCACCAGCTAGAATGGCTGCCTGCAGCGAGGTTCAGCCCTTTCCTGTGCTGCTATAGCGCTGCCATTGGCTGGAGTGTTGTTCCAGCCAATCGCAGTGCTGGCAGGGAACGCCAAACACTGGGGTCCCCTGCCTGACCTCGGAGGAGACCGGTGCTGAATAGCTCAGTACCAGTCACCTCCCCATGACCCCCCCGCCCCCCGGAACCGCCCCGCTTCCTTCTTCATTGACCAGCCAATCACAGCGCTTGGAGCTGCAGGGGGGGCGGAAAGACACCATGCTGCCCTTACGTGGCATGGATGCCTGCCGGTAAGAGCAGCCATGGGCCCCGATTTCCCCGCGATCCTGCCCCAGCACCCGGCGGACCTCGCTCCATACATATATGGCGCTGGTCCTATAGTCACGTCACGTACAGCGTTGGTCCTTAAGAGGATAAATAGATTTGCTACCGTGAAGCACAAAGAAATTTGACTCCGATTCGCTGATCACTAGCCACAACATTACAATATGCGAAAAAACTAAAAGGGTCTGAAAACGTTCCGAATGCGCTGTACATAAATATTTAAGAAGTAATCACCAAATATAAAATCGTATTAATAAGTTCCAATATGTACTCTATATACCCTATGTATAGCGTTGAATGGAATATTCTGTTCATTCCAACAATCCTGATGCTTGGATTCAGTAATGGTGTCTCGACTCAACTTGAATAAGTTCATTTAATGCTCACATGGTCAGATAACATACATAGAAATAAATTCTAAGCACCAGGGTCAGGCTACTTAAGAGACCTACAGAAATGAGGCTTCATTGCGGTCCATGTATGTAGGTCAGTTCGGGTTACCTGTGCTCATTTAATGTGTGCGCCATCAAATTGTAGAGTGATGAATAAGGGCATTTGCGTAAGGTGGTCTGGCGAAGGCTACATTGATTTCTGCATGAGACACCGCTAAAAATCATTCTATAGCTTGCAGCCAAGAAAACGGGGAAGGCGATTAGGATAACGAGCTTTGACTATCGTATCTCACAAGTCACACGTCAGCAGGATACGCTGGAGATCCATGCCATAGATATATATCATGATTACCTTTGACCAAATACTTAATAATAATGATAAGGAACAGAATTATAGTCAACTAGATCTCGAAACGACATAAACATTGCAGTGTACACTAATAGACTCTAATATGTCATTGATTCCAAGATTTTGGCTGCCTAATGGATTCATGTCATTGGCAGCATTACTATAATGACTCTTGAAAAGACTTATTCCATCATTACAAATACATTTAATATTCACAGTAGTTAATGTTGCTCCTTTATTGCACTGGGATCCAAGGCTCGAATCCAAGCCAAAGGCTATCTACATGGAGATTGGTTCTCTGGATCTTCTGGTTTGGATGGAACTTGTTGCTGTGAGCCTTTGTGGTTTCCTGATCTCTAACAAGAAGCTATCAGCCAATCTTTATAAGGATTCTGCTACCAACAGGAACGTCTTGGATCATAGAGCGCTACTCTGTGCATGTTCTTTGTATCAGGAACAGCAGAGAAGATGCTGGGTTGTGTAACCTACACGATGGACCAATAGTCACCAACCTTTTTATGATGGTGAAACTTCTAGCAAAAGGCTTTCTTTATTATGTTGATCTTCTCCAACATGTGCTATAAAGTTAAATTAGATTAGAAAAATGAATGATAGATAGATAGATAGATAAAAAAAACAGATGGGTCTAGCTTAAAATGAGCAGCTATTACTCATGATTACACCTGTTACCTCTCCTGATGTCTGTTTTTAGCAAATAACCATTCTGATTCATCTATTTTCATGACTCTATGTTGTGCCATTCCACTATTACTCCTACTAGATGTTGTGAAGAAATTGCCATACTGGGTGTTACCAGATAGATTGTGTTCCTGCACATTCTGACACTGTCCATTCAGTGGTTCTGCTAGCAGACCACGCTGGGACACCCACCCAACTGGTCACACCCAGTTGGCAATTCGTTCATAGACATTGTTGTCACTCTATGAGAGCTTGATTTTTGCTGGACGAGTTATATCTTTTATGCCAAATTTTTAGGGTTACTCAACTGTGCGTGTAACATTTAGACAATTGTGGGGGGAAGGGGGGCAACAGTGTGAAAACAAAGAATGCAATTCCACTATAGTTTTCAGGGTTTCCTTGTTACGGAGTTAATAATATATTAACATTGCAGCGAACCACTGAAGAGCTGATGTAGAGGATAGGAGCGGTAGTAGCCCTGATGAAGTGTTGTGTCATGGTGTACTTCCTGAGGCCATTGCTCCCTTGGGATCGGCACAGTTGAAATAGAATTCTGAAGAATGAGGTCAGAGTTGAGCGTTACAAAGTCTTTATTACTAAGTACAGCGTAGAAATTGAAATGCATACAGTTGCAGCAGGTTTTTAGTGCAGCCCTTCCCTGGCACCAGCAATAATTTGGAGGCAGGTTGGTTGGTGGTAATTCAGCACTTAGGTGATACTGGCCTAGTGGTTGTTGGTTGGTGATAGATGCCTTGGCTGTAGTCCCTCATCGTACAGCAGTACTTGTAGATGCTGAACAGAGCTGTTTTCTCTGCTGTCTCTGACGTCCTCATGGCTTTACTTGAGACTGTTGGATTAGTTCTCCTTGAAGAATCCTGTATCAGGAGCAGAGGCATAGCAGATTTCTTCCTCTCATCTCTGAGGTTACTCAGGAACTCCCCATCTTGGCAGGTCCAGCCCACTCCAACCAAGAGGGGAGGAACAGGGTGGTTGTCCCTGTTGCTACCAGTCTTTGCCATAATTTCTTACTGGTAGCTATGGCCAGAAGCAAACAGTAAAACAGATCACACATAACAATACACAGTTTGTAGGACTCCTAGGCACCATTATGCAGATATCTAATGTATATGGTTTTCATTACATCTTTTACGAAATTAAAAAGCTATTTTTTTTTTTAAATACATTGCTTTGTGACATCATATTCTGACACCCACATCTTTGCTATTTTTCTCCCAATGGAGCTACAGTATGTGTAAGTGAAATAGAAAAGTTTTTTATATATATTTATATATTTTTTTTAAATGTATTCAAGTGTTTTACGTGTTTTCAGCCCCCTTACGGCACTTGAACCTGTGATCCTTTGATTGCTTGTTCTATACACGTCTGCATACTGATTTTTAGAGTGAGTCTATTACATCCTGTCAGGATCCTTGGCTAAGTTTTCTATTCACAAGCATTATGGATGTATTCACATTGTCTACTCTTAGCCACATTTTTGAAAATCCCCAGCACCCACCTTAACATTCTCTCCTGTGTGGGTCTACAAACTTCTCCCTGTCATGTTCATAATCCATGCCTTTATCGAAACGGCTCATGGCTTATTGTCCTCTTCCATTATCTCCTTCAGCTTTTCCAAGCAGGAGGGTCTTTTGTACTGGATGAATCAGTTGACTTGGTCAAGGTTCCTTGGCTTTGTCTTCCAGTTACAAACAATATAGACATATCCACCAGGGTAGGTGACATTATAAAACCTATGAAAAAAAAAATATTTTTCCTTTACAGTGCTTGTGAGTTAATTATACACCGTTGTCTGTTGTCATTTGTAGTTTTCTACTTATGCAAAGTGGAAATGTAGGTGTGATATAATTACAGGTAATCAAAATTAAAATTTCACTATGATTGATACAACTAAATTTATCAGAATCTGATGGAAAAATGACAAGACCAATTTGGATATTGTTATTTTAATACAGAGATCACAAATATCAAGATAATCCTTAAAGTCAAAGGCTACATTTGTTAAATGAGAATTGAAAACATTGCTTTCAAAGGTTAAGCCTTTACATAGACCCACCCTTGCTTTTTACGAATTATGCTGAATTGTTGATTTAAAATAATATTTTTTTTTATTTCAACTACAATAATAAAAAAAAAAATATCTGATATTTCCAATAATCAGTTTTATTTTGAGCAATCACAGTACAGAATAATAATTTTGAATACAATTGCTAAGGCTATCCCTTTCCACATTTTATTATGACATATGGACGTCAAACTTTCTCCATACCCTTTTTTTGAACTACATTGTAGAGTTGCTAAGTAGAGATATGATAATTTCTTAAAATTGGTCTTCCAAATAAATTAGACCAGATTTGCAAGTGCCCTTTGGAAAAGTCTCTCTCTATCTCTCTCTCTGTATATATATATATATATATATATATATATATATATATATATATAAAACTATTCTCCAAAAATGAATCACAAAACATTCAGAATTCTTTCAAACCTGAACTTTTTGTAAAAATCTGTTTGAATAATCACATTTTAGAATTGATACCCTCATCTGTACTGCTAAGTATCAGTGACTTCTCATCCATATATTACATGGACAGCCATTCATTTAAATGACAGCCATCTAGAATTTCCTTTTCCCTGTACTGGACACTGCAGAGGAACATATTGTGGTCCACAGCTTCCACAGAAGCCAAACCCATGATGACCACCTGATCACTGGGTTGGCTTCATTTAAGGAAGGGCAGTCTTCTTAAGGACTGGCTAAAAGCACAAGATTGTGAGTGTGGCCACAATTGAAAAGACATACAGTACAGACCAAAAGTTTGGACACCTTCTCATTCAAAGATTTTTTTTATTTTAATGACTATGAAGGCATCAAAACTATGAATTAACACATGTGGAATTATATACATAACAAACAAGTGTGAAACAACAGAAAATATGTCATATTCTAGGTTCTTCAAAGTAGCCACCTTTTGCTTTGATTACTGCTTTGCACACTCTTGGCATTCTCTTGATGAGCTTCAAGAGGTAGCCCCTTGAAATGGTCTTCCAACAGTCTTGAAGGAGTTCCCAGAGATGCTTAGCACTTGTTGGCCCTTTTGCCTTCAATCTGCGGTCCAGCTCACCCCAAACCATCTCGATTGGGTTCAGGTCCAGTGACTGTGGAGGCCAGGTCATCTGGCGCAGCACCCCATCACTCTCCTTCATGGTCAAATAGCCCTTACTTTCAAAGTTTTCCCAATTTTTCAGCTGACTGACTGACCTTCATTTCTTAAAGTAATGATGGCCACTCGTTTTTCTTTACTTAGATGCTTTTTTCTTGCCATGATACAAATTCTAACAGTCTATTCAGTAGGACTATCAGCTGTGTATCCACCTGACTTCTCGTCAACGCAACTGATGGTCCCAACCCCATTTGTAAGGCAAGAAATCCCACTTATTAAACCTGACAGGGCACACCTGTGAAGTGAAGACCATTTCAGGGGACTACCTCTTGAAGGTCATCAAGAGAATGCTAAGAGTGTGCAAAGCAGTAATCAAAGCAAAAGGTGGCTACTTTGAAGAACCTAGAATATGACATATTTTCAGTTGTTTCACACTTGTTTGTTATGTACCGTATATAATTCCACATGTGTTAATTCATAGTTTTGATGCCTTCAGTGTGAATCTACAATTTTCATAGTCATGAAAATAAAGAAAACTCTTTAAATGAGAAGGTGTGTCCAAACTTTTGGTCTGTACTGTATGTGGTTTCACAGCTACTGATTCAGAGGTAAACTTTTACATTTTTTAAGAGAATTTATGGATAAGATAAAACCCTCTCAAAATGTTTGAAGAGTTTCTGCTTAGGCTACTTTCACACACGCGTTTTGAGCAGATCCATCATGGACGGATCCGTTCAGATAATACAACCGTCTGCATCCATTCAGAACGGATCCGTTTGTATTATCTTTAACATAGCCAAGACGGATCCATCTTGAACACCATTGAAAGTCAATGGAGGAGGGATACGTTTTCTATTGTGCCAGATTGTGTCAGTGAAAACGGATCCGTCAACATTGACTTACATTGTGTGTCAGGATCCATTTGGCTCAGTTTCATCAGACGAACACCAAAACGCTGCTTATCCAAAGCGGAATGGAGACTGAACTGATGCAAACTGATGCATTCTGAGCGGATCCTTTTCCATTCAGAATACATTAGAATGCAAAATGATCAGTTTTGGACCGCTTGTGAGAGCCCTGAACGGATCTCACAAATGGAAAGCCAAAAAGCGAGTGTGAAAGTAGACTTAGTGTCAATTGCCCTTACAAGAGGACTTTCATCAGCAGTGTTGACTTAAGTCCTAGTCAGATTTAGACAATGTTCTTCTTGAGCTCTATTCTTTGACCACATGCCAAAATATCCATAATAACCATGTCGGGATAGGATCATCCAAGGGATAGGATTGTCAACTATCCACTGATCTTTCCAGTCTTGGACTGAGCTTGAGCCAATCAGCACAAAACTTTTCATTGCATTGTAAACTGCATCAACCAAATTGGTTATTTGTCAATGAATGCATAAGAAATATAGACCATAGAGTAAAGTTAGTTACTCCCAAATCACCCCCAAATGAGGTTTTCTTTTACATTGGATTTCTTGATTGGTTCCCCTTTAAAATAAGCTTTAAAAGAAGCAGCTCAACTTGAGTTTTAACAGTTCAACTTTGCTGAACACGATTACATATAGAGTGTCACAAAAAGCTTATTGGTTAGCTCTATTCTCTAGAGACCTTTTCTTCTTGATTCAGGCACTTTTCTCCTGAGCAACAACCTATACAAAAACCCTATAATAGGGAAAAGGTAAGAAGGACTCAGAACCTTGTATCTAAAAAGTATTATATTCTTTATCACAGCATATATAAATAAATATGTTGATATAAATCAAGTAAAATGGGGACAAAACATCTAGATATGGAACAATGTCCACAAACACCGAACTGAGTATGGCTCTCAAAGCACCCACATAGCTCCCACAAAAGATGGAAATGCATGTACATAACACAAAGGTAGGTAAGCCTGTATCAATACAAATGATATCAGGAAATAATAATATCAAATCTACATAGCAAACCTATTGCTACAGAGGGGATGAAGTAACATACCCACTCAAAGGTTTAACCACCCCTAAGTCACTGTAGGACAAGGAGAAACATAAAGGAAAATAATATATATATAATAAATATAACAAAGTCCAAGGTCAGGACAATAGCCAACCCGAGGATACATTAGAGGGAGCGGGGTCCCAGCGGTCCAAGAACACACTTCAATGTGCATTTTGCCTTGGCTTCATCAGAAGGTTTGACTTTTCTCCTGAGACCTGCTCCTCTTAACCCATGTCCTGCTATTTGGAGCTCAATTCACACTCTTTCAAGAGACTCCATTCAGAGTGGGACACTGCTCAGTAGAAACCACCAGGATGCACCTCATGCCTCTATATAACTAGGCCTTCACAGAAGGGGTCATTTATTAACACCAGCCTTTTTCGATATCGTTCTTAATAAAGCCGCTGCACAGGCAGTGGGTCACCGAAGTTATAAAGAGGTGCCGGCTGTAGCCTTCACAGCGGTTCAGCACAGCACCACTCACAGGCTCCCTCCCTAACTCCACCTAGATTGACAGCACATTCAGCCTATGCTCTCTTTAGGGGCAGCCTGCATGGATCAAAAAGACCTTCTTCTGTAGGTAGCCTCCATAGCCCATGCTTCACATTTGGTTACTGTGTTAGACCACTATCTGCTTTCATGACAACTAGGTCTTGAAGAGCAAAGCAGCCAAACCGCTACCCATTTGGTTGAGCCCACCAGTCTACTGCAGCCCACGGGCAATCTCTTCGCTTCCAGCCTTCAGTCAACCACATCTTCTGATGTCAGTTTCAAGCACACTACATCCTCCCAGGTGGAAAAGGCTGAATAGTCGTCCCACATAAACCATCTGACATCTCTCCTATTGGTGCCAAACATGCCCTTTTATCTCCCTCAGACTCTTCCTTGGCGTATCTCATGTCTAGCCTAATAACCAATCATACTGTGAAGGGACTTCCTTTTGGATATCACATGACTGCATCAGGTCTGGCATCGAGCTTCTGTGAATGAATCTTGCAAAGCCCCTTTAACCAAAAAAAAAAAAAAGTCTATGAAAAAGATATTCAGCTAGTTTTTCAATAATTTAATCTTCCTTTTGCACAGCCAATTTTTGACCGTATTCTGATGCTGACAACTTTTATTGGGAATTACG
Organism: Bufo bufo; assembly: GCF_905171765.1. Taxonomy (NCBI): domain Eukaryota; kingdom Metazoa; phylum Chordata; class Amphibia; order Anura; family Bufonidae; genus Bufo; species Bufo bufo. The sequence goes on from NC_053398.1 coordinate 126,108,305, forward strand.
CTCCAAATGAATCTGAGTGGAATAATGACCCACGCTTCATTGCTGTCACTAATTCATGGTAAATTGAACAGCAGCAATCTCAAAATGGCTTCTTCTAGAGTTTTCTTCAGATATACTGTAAACCAGTGATCTCCAACCTATGGGCGTCAAAACATGTTGAGAGTCGTCGTCTCATAACAGCTGACTAGCCACGGACCCTTCAAAAACTTTGAGAATGGACACACCGTAGCATCATAAACTTTAGATTTGATTAAAATGGTTCATACAGAGATAGCGGGTTAGTATTGATTTCAGGGGAACATACAGGTATCTGTAATTTGTCTCTGTGATTTTGAGTGTCAGTGATGATAGAAGAAGGTTATGGGAAAATAATATCTTCTGATAGGAAACCACACAACATAAAAAATGCCTTTTAATAGTTTGACATTCTCTGTAAGAAAGGTGCACCACAAGAACATAGTATTTGCAAACACATTAGGAATAGAGATGATCGAATCTGCTAAATGTTGCTGCCGGGGTAATTTCCTGTTGCAGCACTGTATTAAAGGGATTGCATAAGATTAGAAAAATATGGGTGGGTGCTTCCAAAAAAAGAGCCTGCCCTGTCCATACAGATGGGTCCTTCCTTATGTGTCCTCTTCTTGGCTCAACATATCCTGAGATAAGTAGCACAAGATGACCAACTTTTCAAAAAGGCAAAAATTCTCAGTACTCTGTTCCAATTCGTCTCTGCTGTATGTGCAGTAATTCATACCTGGGGGTATCTGCAAATGTTTATGTCATGCTATGTTTTGCATACACCAGCATGCAGCGGTATGGTTGAGAGGGACAGGGTTAACCGTCATGTTCCTCCCCTCTTAGTGATAGTGGGCTGATCCGGCTTCCTGCCAGGAGGTGGAGTTCTAGTTAGGACAGCGAGGAGGAAGGAAGCACATCCAATTGCTCATACTCAAAGGGTCTTAGGGACCATCAATAGATTTTCCTGTGAGACTACTACTCCAGAGAGACTGCAAGGACACTGAGACACAGCTTTCCCAAAAGTTACAGCTTTGATAATCAGCAGAGTGACCAGCAAGTCACAGCTTTACAAACCTTGCTGCGGGTGAGGGAATATGGTTAAGACACCTATCGCCTAGATAGCATCCAGGCCAGGCCAACTCCAAGCCTGCATTACACAGTGGACATTTAAATCCACAAGTGCCAGCTTACATCTGTCAGCCAAAGAAGCACAAGAGAGAGTTACCAGCAGGATAGCATATGAGGTGCATTAACTGCCATTTATCCAGACACCATACCCAGTGGCGTGCCCAGGGTGTTTGGCCCCCGGGGCGGGTCATTTCTCTGGCACCCCCCCCCCCCAATAATTGACCACATACCTCTTACATCCAGGGACATCTCCTGTCATGTAGACCTTCTCTTTCCTCTTCTCCTCCGTTAGACCGCCATGAGAAATTCTTTCAGCCGCATCTCGTCTCTACAGAGTTTGTAACACAGACATGTTAGATTTCTAAATTTTTCCATCAACTTCCCCATCCTGGTGTCCCCACAGTGTCATCCTGCTGCCACCCCCAATACTGTGCCCGTTGTGCCCCCCAATGCCCCAGGTACTATACTGCTGAAAAAATAGTGACCTTAATAGACATAATTGGAGTCCTTTATGAAACTGGTGTAAAGTAGAACTGGATTTCCAAAAGAGCTGTCAAAAATGAAAGGTGGAATCTGATTGGCTGCTATGGGCAACTAAGCCAGTTCTACTTTACACCAGTTTGATAAATGACACCAAATGTTCCTATAGTGTCTACAACAGCTATAATGTCCCCTAGAGTGCCCCCAGTAATAATAATAACACCCTATATTGTGCTCCAGGTAATAATCCCTCTATTGTGTCCCCAGAAATAATAGACTGGCCTCTACAGTGCCTCTCCAATAGAAAGGCCCCCATGCTGCACCCCACACAGTAGTGTCCCCCACACTGCCCCCATAGAGTAGTGTCCCCCACACAGTAATTTCCCCCACACTGCCCCCCACACAGTAGTGTCACCCACGCTGCCCCCCACTCAGTAGTGTCCCCCATGCTGCCCCCCACACAGTAGTGTCCCCCACGCTGCCCCCACACAGTTTTTTCCCCCACGCTGCCCCCCACACAGTAATTTCCCCCACACTGCCCCCACACAATAGTCCCCCCACACTGCCCCCATACAGTAGTGTCCCCCACACAGTAATTTCCCCCACACTGCCCCCCACACAGTAGTGTCCACCATGCTGCCCCCCACACAGTAGTGTCCCCCACGCTGCCCCCCACACAGTAGTGTCCCCCACACAGTAATTTCCCCCACACAGTAATTTCCCCCACACTGCCCCCACACAGTAGTGTCCCCCACACTGCCCCCATACAGTAGTATCCCCCACACAGTAAGTTCCCCCACACTGCCCCCCACACAGTAATTTCCCCCACGCTGCCCCCCACACAGTAGTGTCCCCCACGCTGCTCCCCACACAGTAGTGTCCCTCACACAGTAGTGTCCCCCACACAGTAATTTCCCCCACACAGTAGTGTCCCCCACACAGTAGTGTCCCCCACACAGTAGTGTCCCCCACATTGCCCCCCACACAGTAGTGTCCCCCACGCTGCCCCCCACACAGTAATTTCCCCCACACTGCCCCCACACAGTAGTGTCCCCCAAACTGCCCCATACAGTAGTATCCCCCACACAATAGTGTCCCCCATGCTGCCCCCCACACAGTAGTGTCCCCCACGCTGCCCCCCACACAGTAGTGTCCCCCACGCTGCCGCCCAAACAGTAGTGTCCCCCACATTGCCATACCTCCCATAATAAATTGCCCCCCCACTGTGCCACACAGTATCCCACCATATTCCCCCCACGTCCTCCTGTGTGCACCCCGCTCATGTCCCCCAAAGTTGCCACATTATAATATAAAATAAAAGTTTCCCCCCACACATCCTCTGTGCACCCCGGCCCCCTCATGCCCCCCAAAGTTGGCACATAAAAGAAAAAAAAAAAAAAGAGAAAGAAAGAAGGAAACCCTAAAGCTAAATACTTACTTGCGCTTGCTTGCAGAGTCCCGGCACTGTGCTGCTGAGTCCCGACACAGGCGCGCGCGATGACATCATCACGCGTGCCTGCGCCGGGATTTCACTACCGCATAGGCTTCAGGCCTACTAGGCCTGAAGCCTATGGCGGTGATCGGTGGCGGGGCAGGGAACTATGTGCTCCGCTCCCTGCCCCGCTGTATTGATGGAAGCGCTCATTGCTTCTGGGCCTGCTGGCACCCCCGTCAGAGCCGGCACCCGGGGCGCACCCCCCCCCCCCACCCCGCCCCCTGGGCACACCACCGACCATACCTCATCACCTGGGGATAGAAATTGCTCTTTGTACAAACTATTGCTGGATGTACTACAAGTTATATTTTGCACTTAATAAAGAGAGACTTTAATACATTTACTTCTGATCTGAATCTTGAAACCACCTTTCCACTGCAACGATCCCCAGGAAGCCATGGCCAGAGGGAGTACACCATGACACAACATCTCATCAGGGTCACTACCAATCCCATCCTCTGCACCAGCTTCTCAGGGGCTTGCTGCATATGCGTATATGTGCTTTCACCAAATGACTGTGAATTGCAGCCTGGCAAAGGTTCTGCTAGCATTCCATGATAATTGGGGAAAAAAGTACTACATTTGTTTTATGAGAAGTTGATTTGTAATCAAGTTAAAAGTTGACACAACTGTTGCTTGTGGATGGTATTGCAGTTCCATTAAAATACATGAGGCTACAGTACCACACGCGACCTGAGAGCAGATGTAGGGCTGTTTTTGGAAGAAGGAAGCCATGTTTTTTCTAATCCTGTACAACTCCTTTCAAATATTTTAACCTCCTGTCTTGTATTAATCCAGTGCTTCATTGTACTGCATTGATTCCCATTGTACATCTATAGCTGAGATTTCCAAAACATCAAACACTGTGCAAGATTAATCTTCTTTAAATGTTGTAAAATTTCCATTTTAAATGACTGTTTATAAGCAAATTGGTTGATAGACGAAACCGTTAATCAAAAATAGCAACCAGGAAAATGCTAAACTGATTTAGTTCATCTTATTAAAGGGGTTGTCATATGAATAAAGTTCTACATTTACCAAACCAGCACCTGGATCTGAATATTTTTGCAACTGCATGTAATTAAAAAATTTGTATAGCCACTGAGTAATTCAATAAAATGTATCTGTACAGCACCACCTGCTGTTTGTGATATTTTTTTTCTCTGTCCACCTCGATGAGGTGATCGCACATGCTCAGTTCCATCCTTCAACTGCTAAAAGCCCTATCTTATATTTGAAACAGTGACAGTACTGGTAGAAAGCGGCAGCAGAAATGACACGCTCCTCTGAGAAATGACACGCCCCTGACCTGCCATCTTGAAATAAATCTAGCAGAATAAATTGAGCAATAAATTAGGAGATCTCTGGATCCATGTTAGGTACTGGGCTGGTTCAAATTATGCTAGATAGAGATTGTCATGTACTATATGATGTCTGATTTAAAAATTTTAATTGAATCATGAGATAACCCTTTTAAGAGGATGTCAGTTCTTAAAAGGGTATTTAAGAACTGTAATATTGATAGCCTATCTTCAGAAAAGGCCATCAACATCCGATTTGCAGGGATCCAGACACCCTACACTGCAGACAATCGCCTATTCTGCAGTAGCTCCGGCCCTGGAAGTTGGCACTGGAATTACATAGCTCCTTCTGTAGTGTAGTGGACAGAGCTGGTAACCACAGCACTGCTCTCATTGAATGGATGGTGCTCTGTAGTTTCAATGCCGACTTATGACACTGGAGCTACTCGGAAACAGCTGATCTGTGGGTGGTGAGAATAGGCCAATATAGCAAATCTATAAATGCTTGGAAACTCCAATTTTAACATGATTTATGCCAGTGTTCCCCAGCTTGTGGTTCTCCAGCTCTGGTAAAGCTACAGCTCTAATTATCCCTTGACAGTTGCTATATGTTCCATCTTCTTTGCCCATGGGTGGTATGAGCTGGCACATCTTCCACTCTTTCAAGTAATCGCAAAGTGTGGTAGATAAGAGGGTCATCATGTTCTTCTTTCCAACATGGAACAAGTTAAAGAACAAAAATATAAATCCTCTCTTGATGGTATAAGATGGTATACGAGAGGTCCAGGGACCAGGCCGAGGAATGCATTCCCCCTCAGGAATAGTCTCAAACGAATTGCATCATTACAAAAGAAGATCCTTATTACAGTTCTTCAGATGAGACAACACACTTGTGGATGCTTTTTTTTGCTTCCAAGGCACACACTTGAACAGGCTATCCTTAGGATAGGTCATCGTTATCTGATCGGCACTGCTGTTTGAAGAGGCCGTGGTGCTCTGGTGAGCTTAGCTCCTCAACGCATACTGAGCACAGTACCATGCATTGTATAGTGGCTGTGCTTGGTACTGCAGCCCAGGCCCATTATTTTGAATGTCACTGGCCTAGGAAGAGGTGGAGCATAAATGCCTCTTCAAACAGCTAATTGGTGGTAGGTGACAAGTGCCGGATCCCACCTATCTAATATTGATGACCTATCCTAAGGATAGGTCATCAATATTAAACACCTAGATTTTACCCAGACTCTAAGCATCCAACAACCCCCCTTGTTCCACTTACTTGGACCTTACCAATCTCGATTCTTCATCAGAGCATCACAAGATAGTCAACTCTTCTCAACATTGCACAGAACCAATGTAAAACATAATTCCCGTCCCACTCCATTAAACATAATAACTAGTGTTGGGCGAGCATGCTCGGCACATCGCGGTGTTCGGACGATAATACGTTCGCAGCCAATAAACATGCAGGTAAGTACTGCTGGCCGGAACGCGTCATCGGGTGCTATATAGTGTTCGGCTCAGTCTTAGTCAGGGAGAGCAGAAGGGAGAGATCGAGTAATCGAAAAAGGAATATTTTTGTTTTTATACTTGTTATAGACCCAAAAGTTATTTTAAGGACTATTGTATCTGGCAGCAATATATATTTTTAGCGCAACCTGCACTAAATAGCTTGCAATTGTTTGGCCGCTGCAGACAGCGACATTATCTGCGCTACATCTCCTGTGTATTACATGTGCGCAGCCTAAAAATATCTGTGACATCCAGTGTACTATTTCTGTAGACGGTGTCCGCGGCGGACAGTTACATTACCTACGCTACATCTCCTGTATAACATTTGCGTATCCGAAATATCAGTGACATTCAGTCAAATTTTTTTGCTGCTGGTGACAGCGACATTACCTGCGCTACATCTCCTATATAACATTTGCCCATCCTCAATATCAGTGACATTAATTCAGTGTAATTTTTATTAGCCAGTGGTGAAAGCAACATTACTTGCTCTATACCTCCTGTATAACGTGTGTGCATCCTAAATATCAATTACATTAATTCAGTGTAATTTTTTATCAGCCGGTGGTGACAGCAACATTACTTGCGCTATACCTCGTGTTTAACGTGTGCACAGCCTAAAAATATCTGTGACATTCTGTGTGCTTTTTTTGCGCATACACTTTCTAAACCTGGGGTACTGTACGTGTGACATACTTGCAAGTATATATACCATTTAATATGCGCATGGCGAGCAGTAAGGGACGGGGAAGTGGCCGTGCTGCTGATGGTGCACGCAGAGGCCATGGCCCTGCTGCCAGAGCACAAGAAACACACTCATCCACGATACCTAGCTTCATGTCCCAGTTTGCGGCACAAGACACCGCTCTCGAAGTCAGACCAGTGCGACCAGGTGGTCAGTTGGATTGCAGCAGATAATGCTTCCAGTCGGTTAAGCACCACCCTGTCTTCCACAAAGTCCAGTCTCGGTAGCCAATAGTCTGGTCAACAGAATCCTCACCCTGATACTCCTTCCACCCACCATGGAGAGTCTTGGCAAACAAGTGATCCCACACTCGGATATTCAGAGGAGCTCTTTTCACTACCTGAACAATTGTACCACAATGTGAATGAGGCCCTCCTTTATGTGATATACAGGTTGTATCGGAGTGCCTCTTCCTTGTAATTTTTGGCAGCACTTGCGCTTTATATACAAGTAAATATACAGGAAAGAATATTTCCTAACAATTTTTCCTCTAAAATCGATTTTATCTTCGGTTTTGTGCGTATCATTGTCAGTCTGTAAAAGTGGCGTACTACTCGGACAACATCGTTCCCAGCAGTGACCTGGGAGTCCAAGATGCATCCAGACATCCTCCCCATGCTGTTCCCGAATCATTTCGGTGGTGTTTCCATCAATTTATGACCTTTTCCTGTGAACCAGACACCCTCCTCTCTTCAGAGCAGGGATGCCTGGTTTAATGCTCGGGTTCTTCCATTGACTTCCATTGTGCTAGGGTGCTCGGTAGAGCATCCGAGCATCCCGAGGTGTTCTACTCGAGCACTTTGGTGCTCGACCAACACTAGTAATGACATCAGAAGCAGAACTCACCAGGTGGTTCCGAGCATAGAGAAAGTCTTTGAAGACTAAAAAACACCTTGGAATTATTTAATTTTTCTATCTCCTTTGAAGTTTATTAGAAGACGTTGCCCAGACTCAACGAGAAAAGCAGGAGAAAGCTGTTATATTAACTGACCCATAGTAATTCTCATCTAAATTACTAAGTTGCTCCAACCTTTAGCAACAAATCACAGGAGAACTAGATGTTGACCTTCAAATAGAAAATAATGCTGCTTTCCTTCGAGAAGTGACGGAGGTTTCCTGCTGATTTCTGCTGCCTAAGCCGTAGTCCGACTAAGTAGAGCCGAAGAAACAAGTGGTTTAGTATTTATGTGAAACAGAACTTTCTTACCGAGTGAAGCACAAATGACTACAGCTGTCAAGAGGCTTAAACCTCAGCTGAATGCTTTGTATAGCGACAAGCTAGGAACTAGAGAAATGATAGGTAGCGAGATGTTACATTCAGCTTATTTTTCATACATTGTTTTCTGTAAGTCACCTTGACATTAAAGGGAGTGTTTCACTAGGAAATTCACTGTTACACCAGGCATGATGTCTTGTTGGGCTAGTGTCATGTCAAGCCAGCGGGCACGCTCCTCAGCAGGTAGCACCGCTGGCATTCTGTTGCCAGGACAGACAGGTTCGGGCTTCTTGGTACAGGAAGCGCCAGCCAATCAGAGGTGGTGCTGACATGTCCGGCACGTTGATGTCATCAGTGTCAAATAACCGGGAAGTGCGGCCTATTTAAACAGGCAACCTGGTGTCTTCTGGGATTCCTCACTAGCGTTTTTTCATCTTATCCTGACTGTCCTGGTGTTCTGCTTGGACCTTGACCTCTGATTCTTGGCTGACAATTTAGATCCCGACACGCTCTCCTGGTTCTGACTTCTGGCTTGTTATTGTTTATGCATCTGGTTTTGACTCCGGTTCTGATTCAGTTTATATTGGTCTCTCCTGGTTTGACCCGGATAGTTTATAATACTTATTTCTTAGTGTGGGGGTCAATCTTTCACTAGGTTATTTCTTTACTATAGGCCCCCGCACTTATCTAGGAAGGGACTTTCAACCAGTTGTGGGCCGCTACTTAGGGTAGATCATGCAAGCAGTTAGGGACATTGGGATGGGTAGTTCAGGGTTCACTGCTCCCTACCATGAGAGCTAGAGCTGGATGTAATGATACCGTTCACTTATTGATCCATTGCTGCATTCTGGAGAAAAAGGACTTTTCCATCCATATCCCAATGAGTAGTTAAGTGCACTGTGAGGGCCCAAGTCACTCTGTGCACCCTTGTTCCTCCAGCTTCTCTGCCAGTCCCTCTCTCTTTTTGCTTTATTGGTGGGGCCAGGCAAGATGATTATGCAGGAACCTGACACTGTAATTGTGCACAGAGTGGCTTGGGATGACTGAGAAAGACCGTCAGCCCCAAAATGTAGTTCCATGCTCCACCCTTCATCAATATAGAACATGTACACATCGACTTTAAATTGCATCATGATGTTAGTAGTTATCATTGCACACTCAGGAGGTAACATCAGTAACGTCTAAGAGGCTACATGGGAATCACCCCATAAGAAAGAGATCCAGTGGCAAAGTGATTGGCTCCAAAGTCCACTGCAAATTTCAAGACTGGAAGGACAAATCATATAAGTAAAGGTGCGCTCATCTGCAGAATGGTGCCTATGGAGAAGAAGATGGTAAATTCTGAGCCTAGAGAAAAAGATGCACGATATATAGAGAGTACACGGGGCGTTCTGTTATATTCATTGTATTTCAATGTTTATCTATCAACTCAAATCTGTAGGGTAAAGTGCAGAAGAAGAAACCTAGGTGGAAAAATGCAACAATGAAAAAAATTACACCTAAAATATAGATGCCACACATCCGGCAAGAAATTCATACCCAGAAAATAAAACTGAAGTGAGAAATATTATGAAAACTAAGTATTTATAAATAATGCAATAAATGCAGTGGTAAGTAAGGGATCTATTTATGTATCTATCTGTTTGTAGCTCTATCTATCTATCTATCTATCTATTATCTATCTATTATATCTATTATCTATTATCTATCTATATATCTATTATCTATCTATCTATCTATTATCTATTATCTATCTATCTATCTATCTATCATCTATCTATCTATCTATTATCTATTATCTATCTATCTATTATCTATCTATTATCTATCTATCTATCTATTATATCTATTATCTATTATCTATCTATCTATCTATTATCTATCTATTATCTATCTATCTATCTATTATATCTATTATCTATTATCTATCTATCATCTATCTATCTATCTATTATCTATCTATCCATCTATTATCTATTATCTATCTATCTATTATCTATCTATTATCTATCTGTCTATCTATCTATCTATTTATCTATCTATCTATCTATCTATTATCTATTATCTATCTATCTATCTATCTATTATCTATCTATCCATCTATTATCTATTATCTATCTATCTATTATCTATCTATTATCTATCTGTCTATCTATCTATCTATCTATCTATTTATCTATCTATCTATCTATCTATCTATCTATCTATCTATCTATCTATCTATCTATTATCTATTATCTATCTATCTATTATCTATCTATTATCTATCTGTCTATCTATCTATCTATCTATCTATTTATCTATCTATCTATCTATCTATCTATCTATTATCTATTATCTATCTATCTATCTATCTATCTATCCATCTATTATCTATCTATTATCTATCTATCTATCTATCTATCTATCTATCTATCTATCTATCTATTATCTCCTATCTATCTATTATCTATCTATCTATCTATCTATTTATCTATCTATCTATCTATCTATCTATCTATCTATCTATCTATCTATCTATCATCTATCTATCTATCTATCTATCTATCTATCTATCTATTATCTATCTATCTATCTATCTATCTATCTATTATCTATCTATCTATCTATTATCTATCATCTATCTATCTATCTAATTATCCGTCTTTACTGTACCTATTACTACAATCCTCTCAGACACAACAATCCTTCCTTCCTATTTCCCATTCTCAGACAGAAGACATTGCCAGTCTGCGCTCAGCCCCTCTGAAGATGCAGTGCGGTTCTTCTCGTCTCCTTCTTCGCTGTCATTTCGCTAATGAGCCTGTGACTGTATCAGTGAAGTGGGAGATCATTTTATGGACATCTTCCATAAGACTCTGCATTGCAGTGAGATTCAGACTTGTGTCAGTATCTTCCGGACAGAGCTGCTGTTCTGCCTAGCTGCCATGTCTCTGGTGGCCCAGGCGGGTTTCATGCCTTCCTCCTTATGCTAATTAGCGGCATGCATGCTCTACTGCTCGGACTATGATTGAATACCAATGCCAGCCACATCCAGTCTATCATCTCAGACCTTCCTTGTAGTAAAAGACTCATCCCTTCCTCACCGCTCAATGCTTTAAGCTGAGAGCCTGGAGAAAAATCCCAGTAAAATGGCATCTCCTCTGTGCTCCTGGGAACCTTTGTCTCATTACAGATCTCCGCAGGGGGTCCATATAGCTGCCATGTAACATCTGGCCCTTGAGACCTCCAGAGCCCAGACAACAAACCCATTATTGTCACTTTCTCATTATTTTCATTCCAAAGAAAATATGATCACATATAAGGACTGTACTTACACATGCACACCCCGTCTATGCCGGCAGACGCTGGAGTTAAACCTCTGCAGGCAATTATCACCCACGGCTCTGCTACGAGGTGCGTGGACTAGAGCCAACACTTTCGACAGCAGGCGGATACTGTACATTTCTGCTTCGCTGACAAATATAACGTAACTTCATCTATATACTGTACTAGCTGAAGGACCCGGCTTCGCTCGGGTATATTTCATCTATTTCATTTAATGTTTGTGTGTGTCGTTAAAAGATATCAACACTATCCACTATAACAGTGACATCCACAGCACCCCACCCCCTTAACAGTGACCTCCACAGCCCCCCACCCCTTAACACTGACCTCCCACAGTGCCCCGTCCCTTAAAATTGGACCTCCACAGAAGCCCACCCCCTTAACATTGAACTTTACAGCAGCCTTCCCTTTAACAGTGAACTCCACAGCCCCCCACCCCTTAACACTGATCCCCCACAGTGCCCCGTCCCTTAAAATTGGACCTCCACAGCACCCCACCCCCTTAACAGTGACCTCCACAGCCCCCCACCCCTTAACACTGATTCCCCACAGTGCCGCGTCCCTTAAAATTGGACCTCCACAGCACCCCACCCCCTTAACAGTGACCTCCATAACTCCCCACCCCTTAACACTGACCTCCCACAGTGCCCCGTCCCTTAAAATTGGACCTCCACAGCAGCCCACCCCCTTAACATTGACCTTTACAGCAGCCTTCCTCTTTAACAGTGACTTTCACAGTATACCACCCCCTTGGCAGTAACCTCCACAGGGGCCCGCCCCCTTAACAGTAGCCTTTACTGGATCGGGGGTGTGTCCCTTTGAACAGCTCACTCTAAGACAGCAGCACTGTACTGTCTGAGTGTGAGCTGCAGCAGACAGAAGTTGATTCTGAGGAAGAAATAGGGATCTATTTCAAAACGCGTCTGGTACCTATGGTTTATTCACAAAGAGTCCAACACTTTAGCATGGCCATGCACTTTTGAAAGATATCCATGAAAAAGACCTTTACTATAAAACGAGTGAAGACTCACTTGGGATCGAATTTACCTACGGCAATCTATCTACAGCAATATACGAAAGTAAGGCAATTTCCTACTTCCGCGATAAAAAGATCGAACATTCACTGCGATTTTTTGCCTGCGATTTTGAGTCTGTATTACATACAATACGAAAGAAAGGCAACAGCTCATCTCGCGAGAACAAGAGTAATGCATCGGAGCTCCGATCCATGTTATCAGTGAGCAACTATATTCCGCCATACGTACCTCATCCAATCTACATCGAGGTAAGCGCTTTGACACGTGGGACGCCACAACCATGCGCACTACCAGACAGTGAGTACCCAAAGAGTCATATAATGTGATTGATTGCTATGAACTTTACTAAATAGGATGTGCCAGCATAATAGGACTTACCTACATAGCGGGAAGTTATCCTTATATCTACATACCTACATGGTATATATATTTAAACAGCTGCAACGCACAGATCAGCATGCGTCATTGCGGATTCTACTTATGAGACAGCTTATCTACGATCTCGCATAGGAAACTGCGCATCTAGTATCCCATTTTATGTTAATGTATGTTTTATGCAAATGAGTGTTATCGATTAATAAATTGCACCATATTCTCTCACGTGAATCCATATGTTTGAGTGCCGGTCTATTTCAGTATACATTATTTATTTATTTTGAAAGGGTGATTCATTTTAGACACTGGCACCTATCCGTGAATATAGAGAGGGAGCCGTCTTACTACCAAACCTCCATTTGTCCAGAAGTTGATTCTTACCTTCATTTCTCTAATCCCTGTCGGCTGAGGAGTGGAGGGGGCGTGGCCTAACCAGATCGGAGGCGTGGCTTAGCGTGACCTAGAAGTTGATTTTTAACTTCATTTTTTCAATCTCAGTCGGCTGAGGAGTGGGAGGGGCTAACCGGATCAGGGGCTTGTCCTTTTGAACAGCTCACTCTAAGGGTCCATTCACACGTCCGTAGAATGGGTCCGCATCCATTCCGCAATTATGCGGAACGGGTGCTGACCCATTCATTCTCTATGGGGCCGGAAGAGATGCGGACAGCACACAGTGTGCTGTCCGCCTCCGCATTTCCGGAGCGCGGCCCTGATCTTCCGGTCCGCAGCTCCGGAAAAAAATAGAGCATTTCCTATTCTTGTTCGCAATTGCGGACAAGAATAAGCATTTCTATGGGGGTGCCGGCCGGGTGTATTGCGGATGTCTGAATGGTGCCTAAGATAGCAGCACTGTGCTGTCTGAGTGTAAGCTGCAGGGAGAAAGTCACCCTCCCTCCCACCCCTGCAGCTGACAGAAGTCAATCTTTTTCAATCCCCGTCAGCTCAGGAGTGGGAGGGAGCGTGACCTAACCAGATAAGGGGCATGGTTTAGTGGCACCTGGGGGTGGGGCTTTAAGTCTTTTGAGGGTGGACGCATTGTGGCAGAGGGCGTGTCTGGGCTCCTTCCTGCAAGAGTGACGCCCCTCTGGGCACTTTACTGGCTCATTTACATACCAAATAAACTGGATTTTCAGAGGATAAAAACATCTATTGCTGGAACAAAGGCACATCTTGAAATAAGGTACTAAGTGCTATTAGGCCATGGCTTTACTTCAATAACAATTATCCTGGTGACAGATTTCCTTTAAAGCTCTCCTACAGCAGTGAAGATAAATGGCTGGGTTGTTATGAAAACCTGGATTAAAACTATGTATGTGGAGGCTGGAGGACCTGCGAGCTTCTATTGGCTTATAAGGGTCATGTGACCAAGCTTCTATTGGCAAATGCATTTTTTGGAAATATCTCAGGAACGGTACATCCTAGAGAGCTGAGTCATTGTCTAAAACCTTCCCGGACACCTGATGTACCCATTTGCCAAATTTCGCGATTGCAAATGCGACGGTACAAATTCCTTTAGCGGACATAGAGACACACATACACTGAGCTTTATATATTAGATACATTGTATCACAACTGAAAGTACAGTAGATGCTATGCATCATTAAAGGGGTATTAACAGGATAGGACTGGCCCACCAGAGGATCCTCTGGTGGGCCCAGGTTCTGATACCATAGTGAGACCTAAAGACCCAGGAAAACCTAACCCTTTTGGCCGCCAATCACTTGCCACTAGGATCTATTTCTTCTATGGATGATACAGGGGTTGGACCTCAAGAATAATTTCTTCTGCTGGGCCCCAGGAACCCCAGTTCGACGCTGGATATTCCCATCTTATCTTACAACATAACCCCTACCCACATGATTGGTGTCTTATGGGCAGGGGTGGCCCCTGCTGATCACTAGAACAGGGACCACCATTTAAATGGAATGGCAAACACGTCCTGCTTGTCACAGACCGCCCATTCTCATAATAGCAGAAAGTTTCAGTGGTAGTACCTACACCTATAAGGCATTTATGGAATATTCGAGGAGTACAGTATGCCTTAGAGGAACACTTGTGGCAACTTGTCTCATCAAATATAAAAGGGATTGTCTGGAATGCAGGGTGGTTGTAACCCCTGGAAACGAGCAGTGCATAATGTAATACGTTAGTAAGTGCATTGTATGAATTGCATCAACATGATAAATGTAATTCGCTGAAGTGGGACAACCCTTCTAACAACCTATAATTGAATATTAATAATTTTTTTCCAATACAAATCGGGTAGATGGTTATCATTTTTAAGTCACTCCATGTATACCAGAATCTTTAGCTTCCTCTCTGTCTGGACTTTTTAGCACTGTGGAGAGTTTCACCGAACACTCTTTGTCAGACCATCAATCAGACCAGGGAGGAGTGAGGGGTGGAGACTCAATAAAAGAGCCACTCCTTCACCTGTGATTCCCTGCAGGCATGGACTGTAAGAAGACAACAATGATTCCCCTGATTGCCAGGGACCACAAAAGAGACTTTTGGGAGTGTTGTAATCTCTTTCCCTTTAATTTAAGCGTCTTATCCTTTGACACCATGATTTGCTTACTTGTTTCGAACTGTGATACTTTTATGACTAGCCTGACTGGGGGAAGGGGGACTTCATTTTCCATCTTCTGTGATCCTTTAATTTGGGGTTAGCAGCTGTAAACAGTCTACATGACATTTGATATGTGGATCACTTGTTTATCAGCTGGTGAAATTAAAGTATATAATATATTCCTTACATATCTTAAAAATCATCTCAGCGGCCAGTCACCTGTATAAAAGTGTCTGAGAAGTCTTCAGTAACTTTGAATCTTCTTATACCTTACAGCTCGGGGTCAGTGGCGTCGTTACAGGGGGGCAAGGGGGGAAATTGCCCCCCCCCAGGTCATTCCTTGCCCCCCCGGGTGCCCCCCGCTGATTCGCTGAATATCGCTGACGCTAACGCTAATCGCTGCTTGCTTGCTGCGCCGGCCGCCCGCACTAAAAGTACACACACTGACAGAGAAGAGAACACATACAGATACGCAACATACAGTCAGTGCCAGTCCGTCAGCTATGGAGTGGAGTCACATGACAGATGGGGTGGTGCCGTGGTGGGGGCGGCGTTGGGACCCAGCGGACTGGCAGAGCATGCAGGGCGGGCGCACAGACGGGAGTGTGGCAGCCGCAGAGACGAGTTGACGACTTGATGTCACGGTCGTCAACACGTAAAGCTGCGCTGCTGCGTGCCTGCCCGCCCGCGCGAACGGACTTTGCAAATTGCTGCCGCCTGCCAGTGAGTGCCTTGCCTTCCCTTCATGTTCTGAGTTCTCTCTGATCCTGCTAAAAAGTTTTAAAAAAATGTACCCCTAAACCCCCACTACCTCGCCTCATGGCCTGCCCTCCCTCCTGCTTGGTTTGCGCCCAGCCCCTCCTCAACCTGTCCCTAATGATATGGTTACCCCTATAACTTAGGGTATAATTGGTAGTACATTATACAGGGGTAATATGCCGCCTGCCAGTGAGTGCCTTGCCTTGCCTTCATGTTCTGACTCTGAGTTCTCTCTGCTCCTGCTAAAAAGTTTAAAAAAAAGTATGCATTGTACCCCTATACCCCCACTACCTCGCCTCATCATGGCTTGCCCTCCCTCCTGCTTGGTTTGCGCCCAGCCCCTCCTCAACCTGTCCCTGATGATATGGTTACCACTATAACTTAGTTATATTACCCCTGTATAATGTACCAATTATACCCTAAGGACCCCTGTATAATGTCCCCACTCCCCTGATAGCAGTGCACTCCCTCCTCAGTTATATTACCCTTGTATAATGTACCCTGATACCCCTAAGGCTACTTTCACACTTGCGGCAGGACGGATCTAACATGCTGTTCACCATGTCGGATCCGTCCTGCAGCTATTTCGCCGTGCCGCCGGACCGCCGCTCCGTCCCTATTGACTATAATGGGGACGGGGGCGGAGCTCCGGCGCAGCACAGCGGTGCACGGCGAAAGCTGCCGGACTAAAAAGCCTGACATGCAGTAATTTTAGTCCGGCGGCCCTTCGCCGTGCACCGCCGTGCTGCGCCGGAGCTCCGCCCCCGTCCCCATTATAGTCAAAAGGGACGGAGCGGCTGTCCGGCGGCACGGCGAAATAGCCACAGGACGGATCCGACATGGTGAACAGCCTGTCGGATCCGTCCTGCGCAAGTGTGAAAGTAGCCTTAGTTATAATATTACCCATAATGTCCCCTGACTGATACCCCTCAGTTATATAACTGAGGGTAATCAGGGTACATTATACAGGGGGTAATATAACTTATATTACCACCGTATAATGCCTGATAGGCCTCCTGAGTTATATTACCCTTGTATAATTATGTACCCGGATACCCCTTAGTTATATGATCTCGGCGGGATCATATAACTAAGGGGTATCAGGGTACATTATTATACAGGGGTAATATAACTCAGGAGGCCTATCAGGCATTATACGGTGGTAATATAGCTTACATTACCCCTGTATAATGTCCCATGATAGCCCTCCTCAATTATATTACCCTTGTATAATGTACCCTGATACCCCTCAGTTATATTACCCCTGTGTAATGTACCCTGATATCCCTTAGTTATATAATATAACTAAGGGGTATCAGGGTGCATTATACAGGGGTAACATAACTGAGGGGTATCAGGGTACATTATACAAGGGTAACATAACTGAGGAGTTCTATCCTATCAGGGACGTAATACAGGGGTAATGTAAGCTATATTACCCCTTTATAATGTCTGATAGCCCTCCTCAGTTATATTATACCCAATGTACCCTGATACCCCTTAATTATATTAACCCGGCGCCAGGGGCGTAGCTGCAGGGGAAGCGGCTGCTTTAGTATTTTTCAGTAGTATGATTAGCTGGTGAAAATTATTAGTGCCCCCCATTTTTGACTGTGTATCCTCTGTGCCCCCCCCCCCCCCCCCCCATATATTGATCCTAGAGTCGCCACGGCTCGCGGTATATTATTTACATAACGAGTGAGACATAATTTCATCTTCTCATTAAAATAAAGAGGATAGTGCTAGAAAATTGCTAAGAAAGAACAATGCAAGGGGCTAAATTTCCTTTAGAATATGACTTTGCTGCTATTAGTAGATATAGGTTGACCCTTAGGGCACTGTATAGTGGGGGGTTTGGTGCACAGTTCAAGTGACAATCCTGTGCAGGAGCTGATTTTGCCATTTAACTTGAAGGGGCAGGATTGTCAGTATGTATAGAGATAATGAGTTAAACCACTACAAAAAGTTTATCATTTAATTTTACAATTTTCTTCTTTTTTTTTTTACCAATACCACATTCTTAAATGCAGTTATCCTATTAGGCATAGATTGGCTACAAAGAGTGTCTCTAGAGGACTTGACATTCTGTGATGCCGGCAGTCCGTGCCCTCGGCATCTCCACTTTTCCGGTGGCGTAAACCCACTTGTCCGCTATTAGGCTGCTTCTTAGTGTGTGTTCCCTTAGGGCAGGCATGCTCAACCTGCGGCCCTCCAGCTGTTGTAAAACTACAACTCCCACAATGCCCTGCTGTAGGCTGATAGCTGTAAGCTGTTTGGGCATGCTGGGAGTTGTAGTTTTGCAACAGCTGGAGGGCCGCAGGTTGAGCATGCCTGCCTTAGGGTATGTGGGATAATCTGTACCCAATAAATGGCAGCGTTTCCTGGGGTATATAGGGTGCTTTTAGCTAAGGGTACTTGCCTGAGCTATAGTTTCCTAGCTTCCCTAGTCCTTCAAAGGTGCACTATTGTAATGTTCTGACCTTGGTTGCTATCAGTATACATGTGCTTATAGAAAAGAGAAGAAGCACATCATGGATTAGACCATCAATAGACAAAATGTAAAATGTGGCAAGAGATGCTCACCTCTAGGGGTGGTGCTTCGGGCACAACCACCTGCAGCGTTGAAAAAAGAGGGGGTCAGTCCGCTGCTGCATGCTGTCCTGTTGAATCCAGAGTTAGGCCTAGAACATCAACATGGAGATAGTCTAGAAAAAGGACTAGGTAGCGGTGCTGTTGAAGAGCCACCAAGGCAAGATAAAGGATGGCCAATGTTTAGTTGTATGGCAATACTGATCTGTTCATGTTGGTGGCTTCTTTCTACCCCTATACTTTGACCTCAACTCCCCTGTGGCATGCAGCTGCATCTTTGCCCTATCTAGGTCCTGATGTGGCGCACCTTTATTGCTAGTGTCACTCACCTCTATTGATAGCTAACTATACACAGGAGTCTGCAGCTTCTCCCAGTTTATACTAATGCTCTGGCTCTGCCTGCATCTGACATTTCACCACAATGCTAAGCCTGCACAAATATTTATCTCCTCAGTGGAACATGCTAGCATGCATTGGGACCTTGTGGTGTGACCCCCCCCCCCCCAATGCTGACTCTGCCCAGCATTTGCCATGTTACCAGGTAATTTATCCTTCACTGACACCAATTGTTCATATAATACAGTGCAACACACATCATAACAGCATCTACCTTATCATACACAGTACGGTTTGCATCCATATGTCCTTTCCACAAAGTGATAGAATATGTCTACAAAATGCAGATACTGTGTAATGGGTCTGCAAAAAAATGCGGACAGCACAAAGATCACATATGTATCTTGCAGATACGCTATTTGTGGACCACAAAAAAGGATACAGTGGTGTGCATGAGGCCTTACAGGATGGACATTCTAATGTAGGACCTAGCATTGTATGATGAATGCGGTTTCAACCCATAGTCGTCCAGGAAAGACCATTGCATGTTGAAAACATTGTAACCAGAGGCCCTTATACCTTGAGGGACCCGTATATATATATTTACTATATTTATAGACTGGTAGTAATAGGCTCAATAACCAATATACTTCACTCTTGGCAATACTAAATGAACCCTGGGGTCCGCCATCTATGTATTGTCATTTATCGGCTAAGAAATTTACATATATACATTTACCTGCAAATTATTTCATATTGGCGGAAATAGGATTTCTGAAAATCTCACAAAGCAAGTACTAACTGTACCTGTCTCCAGGGATAATGGTTATTATATGCTAGCAAATCCAAGGTCAATATCTAGCGTTTTCACTTGAGCTTTTAAATTAATTGTACCCCAAGGAATCACAACACTGCATTTAATATGAGGTCATTCCTTGAGACTGGAGGAAAGAGATTTGGCCATCCATCTGAAAAGCAAAGAGATTTCTACCAGGCTGTGTCATTGCCCTTTTCTTGTCTTTAAAGGGGAAGTGACATCTACCATTCAAAGATTTATACGTAGCCTAATTTCCTTCTGTGGTTACGTTCCAGTTTTGAGAAGTGACATTCTTGGAGACTCATTGGTGGAATATTCAAAAAATTATATATATATATATATATATATATATATACTGTATATATATAACCAGGGGCGTTGCTAGGGTCTGAAAACATCTGGGGCTCAAGCCCACTGAGTTGAAATTGCACATTAAAGGTATGCTTAAAGGGGTGTTCTGGTTTCCGCAAATAAAGCGCAGTACTACAGACTGCAGTCATTATATAATACAACATTCGGTAACTTTCCAATATCTGTTATGTTTCATTTCCTCACCACTGCAGAAATCTTTGCTTTGGCCCTTTAATATTGATGGGAGTGGACCCTGGGCAGCCCCACAGATCATCCCACCACCCCCCTTGTACTTGTTCCGCTGATCCGCTACTTGCGGGCTGCACGGGCATGAGTTCAGTCACTTCGGTGCGCAATCCCGTCCTGCGGCGCGTGATCCCGCAAGACCCGTGACCACCCATGGCGGGTCTCTCTCTTTTTGCGGAACGGAAGTATGTGACGAAACCCCACGGAAGCACCCCGTAGTGCTCCGTTAGGGCAGGCATGTGTGTTCCCTTAGGGCAGGCATGCTCAACCTGCGGCCCTCCAGCTGTTGTAAAACTACAACTCCCACAATGACCTGCTGTAGGCTGTTCGGGCATGCTGGGAGTTGTAGTTTTGCAACAGCTGGAGGGCCACAGATTGATCAGGCCTGATCTAAACCATTCCATTGTAGCTCTGGCTGTATATTTAGGATTGTTGTCCTGCTGGAAGGTGAACCTCCACCCCTGTCTCAAGTCTTTTGTAGCCCCTATCAGGCTTTTCTCCAGGATTGCCCTGTATATAGCTCCATCCAGATTCCCATCAACTCTGACCGGCTTCCATGTCCCTGCTGAAAAATGGCATCCCCACAGCATGATGCTGCCCCCACCATGGTTCACAATGGGTATAGTAAGTTCAGGCGGATGTGCAATGTTAGTTTTCCGCCACACGAAGGGCCAGATTTATAATTAGCTAAAGTCAAATTTATGGCATGGAAAAGTCGCAATATTTTGCACAATGGCTAAAACGGCGCACAAATTTGCCACTTTTATTGGCTCTGCGCTATGCTCACCAGTTTTCTGAAAGTGGGCGTGTTTTCTTATGCAAATGAATCTCTAGACAGATTTACTATTGCGACAATTTAAAAAGTCACAAAAAACTGTGCATAAAAAATTGCAGTGACCATGCTTATCTTATGCGACTTTTTCGCAAAGACGTGCGACTTTTGTAAAGCCGCTTACTGAAGGATAAAGTGTATTCTTCAGTATCCTTATCACAGTATTAAAGGACCGTTAATAAATCTGACTTAGACACAATTGACTTTGGACATATGTAAAAGTGGAGTAAGATGTAAGTGTAATGATAAATCTGGCCCATAGCATTTAGGCAAAAAAGTTCAAATTTGGTCTCATCTGACCAGAGCACCTTCTTCCAGATGTTTGCTGTGTCCCCTACATGGTTTGTGGTAAACTGCATATGGGACTTCTTATGGATTGATTTAAAAAATAGCTTTTTTTCCTGACACTCTTCCATAAAGTTAGTCTTTTAGACTGAACACGCCCATCTACATGGGGCTTCTGAGCAGAGTACGTATTTAGCTGGTCTCTACACTGCCCTGAATATTGTAGGCTTAAGTAAGTCCAAAGAGAGGCAGTATACTAGTGTTAGGGACCCATCTGCGGAAGCCACTTTGACGCTTGGTAGATGGGCCCGACACACGTTTGATCAAATATGTGCGCTAAGAGTACACAACTAATAGTTGTCCTGTGGACAGATTATCTCACCTGAGCTGTGGATCTCTGTAGCTCTTCCAGAGTGACCATGGGCCCCTTGGCTGCTTCTCTAATTAGTGCTCTCCTTGCCTGGGCTGTCAGTTTAGGTGGACCACCACATCTTAGTAGGTTTGCAGTTGTGCCATACTCCTTCCATTTTTGGTTGATGGATTGAACAGTGCTCTGTGAGATGTTCAGAGCTTTGGATATTTTTATAACATAATCCTGTTTTACACTTCTCCACAACTTTATCCTTGACCTGTCTGGTTTGTTCGAGAGTTTTTATGATGCTATTTAAACACTAATGTTCTCTAACAAACCTCTGAGGCCTTCACAGAACACCTGTAGTTATACTGAGAATAAATTACACACAGGTGGACTCTACTAATTAAGTGACTTCTGAATGCAGTTGGTCACACCGGAATTTATTAAGGGGTATAATTTTTTTTATTAAGAATTTTGAAAAACATGTAACACTTTCTTTTCACTTCATACATACTTGCCACTCTGTGTTGGTATGTCACATAAAATAGATAAAATACATTAAAGTTTGTAGGTGTAACGTTAAAAAATTAGGAAAAGTTAAAGGGGTATGAATACTTTTTCAAGGTATTGTATAGATAACACAGGATCTACCATTAACAATATGACATCTACTCCTCCCCCTCCCTGCACAATCACCCCAGCACAGGTCACAGAGCATACCTACAAAACACTCTCATAGAAGTCAATGATCCCCCTCAAGACTATTGTGTCTATGGCCCATGGTGGCTGCTGTAAAGCGTATCTTTAAAAGCTGTCAACAACAGCTTATCCAAGATGGCATCCTCCATAATCATGGTCAGAAAACAGAATAAAAAAATATAAAGTCAGAAATAATTTCTTTATGTTTAACACTACTTTTATAAAGAAATAGATAAATAACACAGGATCTTCTGTTGACAAAATGATGGAGAAGACTAAGGTCCTCCTACTTACTGCACAGGCATGTGACACGGAGCATACCCCCAGTGTTCTACCATAGAAGTCATTCTGTCAATTTTGACCGCTTGTGGCCCAACTTTGGTCAACAACATGTTCGTTGTCTACCAGTAAAACTCCATACATTTTGTAGTGTTTGTGCCTTGTATTGCAGCTCAGTTCCAATCATGTGAATGGGACAGAGCTGCTGAAAGCTCCAGTACCAGACTCAGCCACAGAATTTTTGGAGCTGGAGCTTGTAAACAATGAAGGGGATGCTGGAGCTCAGCTGATTAGTAAAAGTAACTGGAGTCAGAATCCCAACAGTTTGATACTGAGGACCTATCATAAGGATAAGTTATATTGAAGTTAAGGAAAACCCCTTTAAACACTAGGGATTATTGACACATCATGGTCATGCTGATGTTTTGGTATGATTTTAGACAATTGTGCAAACATTGCAACATCACTGGCAAGTGTGCATAAGAACGCATTGTGAGACTGAGGATGCTCCTCAGAGCAGTAGAAGTCAACAGTCTATTGTATCTCTAGAGCATCTACAAACAAACAGACTTGAGAGAGAAGCACTGATGGAGATCTGTCTTATCAGTAAGTGAAAACCTGGGTGGCTACAGTCACTGTCTAACTGAATTCAGATGCTGAAGTGTCTATTGATCTCTTTCAGGATGTCTCCTTAAGTAAACAAATCCAATAAGACTCCAACAAAGGCCTATGCCTGTTCACTAGAAGCAAAATGCTGTGATTCGTTTCATAGGCTCAGCATCGAAGCAGCATTCTATCGAGTATTCCAAACACCAGCTAATCATGGCTTCAGGGAGGAAACCTAAAAACTAAAATTAGCCTTATGCATGTTGAGGATTAGATGTACATTAGCTCTATATATACGCTAACAATTGTTGAAATCACTAGCACTATATACTATATACAGTACATAAATTATGGGCAAAACTATTGGGACACTTAATGTACACATTACACCTACAGTACTCTCTGTCTACCCCTTTGAAGCTAAGACAACTTCCACTGTTCTGGGAAGGCTTTCTACAAGATTTTTTTGTGTGTCTGTGGATAAGACACTGATGTTGGATAAGAGGACCTGGCTCACAATCTCTGTTCTACTTAATCTCAAAGGTTTTGTATGTTGTTGAAGTCAGGACTCTGTGTGGACCATTAAAATTTTTCCACACCAAAGTCCCCCAACCGCGCCTTTATGGACCTTGCTTTGTGCACTAGGCACAGTCGTGCTGGGGGAAAAAAAGGACCTTCCCCAAAGTGTTCCCACAAAGTTGGAAGCCTCCTATTGTCCAAAATGTCTTGGTATGTGTGATTCATCACTTCACAGAATACGTTCATTATGCCTGTGGAGGCTTTCTTCAGAGTGGGTTCAGACTACTCCATCTGACGCTTGGCATTGTGTTTGAAGATGTAAATAAAGTACCCCAGACCTTTTGTATTTTATTGCATGCATTTGGCTGTATTTTCCAGTTATGGATATGGATGGCAAGGGTTAACAAGGAACAGGGCTAACCAACCTGTTTTTCCTCTCTCGGCGGGAGTTGGCTGGTCCTGCTGCTTGCCAGGAAGGGGAGTTCCTGTCCAGAGACAAAAAGGAGAGGAAGCACAAGTCAAAGCTCCTGCTCCTATTACCGGTTCTCCAGACAGATTACTTATTCTTCTCACTCAAGTGAAGTCTTGAGATTCTATACAGCAAAGTGAACTTCTACAAACAGCATTAAAGACACTGCTGCAAAGTGAGGGATTACAGCCATCAATGAGAACGTTACGATGTTACAACTAACTGCTAAATTGTCATTAAACAGCCTGCCTCCCTAATCCTTACTGGTGCCAGAGGATATTTGTTCTTAAAATCTGCTGGTACTGTAGAAATTTAAGTAAGTTCTATGTTGCACTTTATTAAAAAAAAGACTGGGTGACAAGGGAAGAAGACAACAAGACAAGGGAAGAGGACAACAAGTCGCTTTGCCAGGGTTTCCAGTTGAGGACATGGTCAGTAATCTGAATCTTGAAGTCTACCTAAACCTCTGCTTTGTACAGTATGGTTTCCTCCTAGGAAATATTAATCTCTGCCATGCTCTGCTCAGAAATGCCTCCGAAGAGGCATTGCCCCTTTTCTTATGACATTTTTTTAAGCCCATCCCTATTCTAGTCCAGTTTGTAGGGCAGTCCCATGAATATGGAATCGCTTCGGAGTATTCAATATGACTACCGATGTGCAATGTGACTGCCTGTGTTAGTTGATGTTGCAAAATTATATTAATGCTTATAACTAAAAATATTGAAATTAACATATTCAGCCCAGAAAGTATGAAGTAATTAGTGAAGCTGTGATTAAGTGTTCAGAGACGGCTCTCACAGACAGACCGTACAACGACTTAAAATCCTGCGTTGTACACGTGCGGTGTCCAACTAGAACAGCTAAAGATTTCAAAGGGCTTCTCCGGGATTTACATATCGGTGACCTATCTTCACGAGGGCACCTTCTAACCCCTTTACGCTAGGGAAGCCTTTAGGTCGCCAGTACACATTCAGGGATTCAAAACAAGAAGAGACATAGCATCTGTGCTTTATACTACAATATCTATCCAGTTGGGGGGGTGTCCCAGCACAGTCTGACACTGGCATTGCTGATTGGATAGTGTCAAATGATGTAGGGACACACACCCAACTGGAAACACCCATCTGAACCTTGATTACAAACTGCTAGTAATTCATAAATTCTACCAGGAATAATAAAAGAATGACAGAACATAGAGTCTTAAGAACTGATGCTCCAGAATGGTTATTACATGGGGATGGGAGTATTTCTTTTTTATTATTTTAGACAGAATTCCCCTTTACTTTCTCATAGCGTTTGTCGATGTGTTCCCAGGATTGCCAGCAGTGTCATTTCGCTAATGTCATTTCGTATGACCAAGTTTCATGCATGAAATCTGAGCGCGAGCTGCTGATCTTCATATTCAGAAATAGGATTTCACATCTGCCCGTGGCAAGAGCAAAAATGCTTGGCAGCTCTTACCCTCTCCCTCTATAACCCCGATGACATCAATACCAGTGCCATTGGGTGTTTTTGACCTTTAAGATGTGACACCAACCCTTGCTGTGTAGGACCTGTCCTGTTGGGCCATATGAAATGTATGCAGAAAAGTTAATTGGATAATTACTGTTTAATTAGAGAAAGACGACAACTCTGGCAAGCTCCTAGCCCCTGAGAGCGCAGTTGGGCAGAGGCGCTACAAATAATTAGGAGTCCCTGAACTTTACTATCACTTGCTCATTGTACAGTTTAGAGAGTTTTCTAAAATAAATGAAGAAAGGGGCCAGTATTTTACGACGATTAGAGGTGAGCGAAGTTTTGAAAAATTTGATTCGTCTGCTTTGCCCAATTTTACAAAAAAATCGCTTTGTGACGAATCACTTTGTCACTAAGTGCATTTTTTTCTAAGTAGCGGGTGCAATGACCTCCCATCATAGTACCCCTCAGATGCTGCGTTCATACATGACTGCGTCATCTGAAAGTAATAATGCAGTGTAAAATTAAACAATTAAATCATATATAGCACCTCCATTTGCTCGCAATGGGCGTCAGTCACCATCTTGCTTGAAGATCTTGCATTAAATCTGTCGCGACTCGAGTTGACATCATCACACTGGCCGGCCAGCGTGGTGACATCATACGTAACCACGCACGAGATTTCGGCCGAGATCTTCAATCAAGATGACGGTGGCTGACCCGTCGCGAGTAAATGGAGAAGGTAAGTATGATTTTTTTTGTTTTTTACACTATTTCAGGTTAAATCGATTCGCTACTACGAAGCATGAGGAAATTCAGCTTCACTGGATATTGAATTTATCCTGAAATTCGGAAAGAATTCCACTTGATTAGATTCGATTCGCTCATCTCTAACGACGATGTCATAGCCATAATCACTTAAAATAGATGAAAGTCAAGTTTTTTTTACTGTGCATTTTTTTACTTTGTTGGGTGTACAAAGGGGGGAAGCCCTTGCAGTAGCTTTGGGAGTAATAGAATGAGATCTCTAAACTCAATTTACTACCACCGTCCAGTTTCCATTGGGGGGGTGGAGTTAGAGCCGGAAGGGAATGGTCACAAGCGCCTGAGCTCTGCTACACAGACTTGCTTTCTACCTAGCTTACGCCAGTGAACCCGACTAAAGATGGTGAAAATAGGAAACCCCAAACCAGGGGACTCCACCCGCCATCAAAAGAACCCGACTGGTGATATGGATAAATTCATCAGGAAAGCCGCAGCAATATGTGCTGCCAAAGATTCCAAGATGGCGCACGCACCACAAATCAAGGCTTCCATGAGCGAACACGAGGTCTCGGACTGTGAGAGTGACACGGTAGAGACAAGGGCGTCACAGAGCCTCCCGATTTCAAGGAAATTCCTTAAAAAGACTATCTAAAGCACTAGAACCGGTGGCTCACGAACTGGCCTCCCTCCGCCAAGATGTGAGACATATTGGGGGCAGAGTGGAGATGCTGGAAACCTCACAAGCCGCCATGCAGGACTGGCAAACAGCGGCATCCTTCAGGCTGCAGAAAATGCCAAGACCACCTCAATGCGGTCCACACAGCCCTGGAAGACCAGGAGAATCGCGGAAGGAGAAACAACCTCCAATTCCGCGGTGTTCTAGAATCCGTCATCGCATCTGAGGTACTGACAGTGATTCATGTCATCTGTGCAGACCTATTAGGTCCAGATTATCCCTCGCAAATCATACTAGAAAGAGCTCACAGAGATTTTCACCCTCAGCCAAACACATCAGACCCCCCCAAGGGACATAATATGTCGCTTCCTCAATTTCCAAGATAAAGAAGCGGTTCTATCCAAATCCCGCAACACCCCTGAAGTTACATTCCAAGGTGCAGTTATCAATATCTATCAAGATCTATCACCCATCACCCTAAAGAAGCGCAAGGTCCTCAAACCTCTGTCGGACTGGCTCAGGAACCAAAAAATACCTTACCGCTGGACTTTTCCTTTCGGTCTCACCTTTGCCTTTAATGGTCGCAGACACAATATCCATTCCCACGCAGACCTAGACCAGATGTTCGTTCACCTTGAGATACAGCCTATGAAGATTGAGAACTGGGACTTCATACAAAATTTTACTTCTCTCCCTGAGATCCCAAAAACAGTCCCATTCGAAATGAGAAGAACCCCGAAAGCCCAACGCCAGAAGAGGAAGATCTCGCCCCTAACTCCAAGAAGAATCAACTCGGATTACTTCTGACTTTGGCTCTTCAAATTCCTATAACTTTACAGTTTCCATTAGGGTATGAGCAAACGGCGCAGTCGTCAGCCATTCGACTATACAGTGCGGTCTTCATTAGTTAAGTAAGAGGCAACTGCTGTCTAATTGGTCACGCGGTACTTGACCGTAGCCTGCCATGCCACGCTGTGTGGTCATACCCTTACTGTTTGGAGGTTATCTCTGGTTGAGAGGGTTTGAGCTGAGGACTGCAAGATCTTCTTTCTTATCTTTCAAAAGATGGAAAGCAAGTCATGGGCTTTGATGGAATAATAAACAGAAAAATGGAGATACCTCTAGAAATGGGTCCCTAGTGCAAAAACTGTGAATGCCCCTAAAATATAACATGTCATTTATACTACTGGTTTTATTTGGAGCAGAAATCTCTGGACTACTTTGCACTCCAGGACAAGGGCCAACCACGATCTCTGCACTCTTTGCATTTATGACTCTCTCCAAAGTAGTCTTCATGGAACTTTCTAAGTATTCCAGGACTGTACTGATCAGTATATCTAGATATTGGGTTGCATGATCCAACCGTGCATCTTGGGCAAGCGGTTGTATAGACATTCGTATATGTGTTAGATATTTCCATTATGCACATGGCCGTATTATGCCAGCTCAGAGTTGTATGGGGCCATAACATGACTGTAACCACATAAGCCAAATTATGACATGTAGCATCTTCATCATACCATACGTAATACGCGCCACATTGAGCTTTATGGCGTTGCCATGTGCATGAACCCTAAGAACGTTTTTATACCACCAGGTCCACCATTGACCCCAGCTTATGTGCCCCTGAGATAAAGAATCCCAGATATGGCAGAGGAGACATCATATGGCGCCAGCTGGAACTATATGGCATTTCCATGTGCATGAGCCCTAAGAACTCTTTTATGCCACCCGGTCCACCAGTTACCCTGACATCGAAGTATTTTTATGTGCCAAGGTGCTATATATAAAAAATCGATCTCATTCTTTCATCTACATCTATTAAGTTGCTCCTTTCTTCATACATGGTAGATTATTTTAAGCACCTGGTGGCTTTAATAAGCCGAATGAGAATATGTAGCGACTATTTGCAGGGCTGTGATTGCATTTGGAGGCCATTTGGGGCTCTATGAGGATAAATGGAGCCTATAAGGCTATTAAGTAGCATTATGACACATATGACGCACAATAATCAGATTTTCACATATAAATATAATGCCAAACGCCTGCACCTTCTGCGTAGCGTATTCCAGCAGCTGCACTTCAGTTATAAGGTTTTTCTCAAGACAGCTGGTCCCTTTCTGTTAAGGCTTAATACCTGATTCTGCATGAGGAGAGTTAATATACTCAGACATCTGGGAAAATTCCCTTCAGAACATATATTCTGGGGTGCCCATGCATGCATTTCCCGCCAGCATAAAACAGCGGTTTTCACTACTTGACAAAGCCTGTACCAGAGCGAACAAATGACACAACAGTGCAATTTCCAACAATCTTGCAAAACAAATGATGGACAATTAAAGTCATAGTTAAGTAGCTCACTGACCCGTTAAACTGAGCTGCACCAAAACAAACCCCAGAGCCAGAAGTCCCTAATCAAACACCCTGGTCCTCACCGATTTGATTAAGTGGATTAACCTTTTAGTTATCGGGCTGTCAATCAATAAATGCAATTGCAAATCTCTCTTTAAACTGACTTGTTCTAGACCAGACGTCGCTCGGGAAAATGTCACTGCATTTATTTTTATTAGCAGATATAAATACGGTATTTTTTTTAAATTTTTTTTACAGTATAAAATCTACACCCACATAGTCCCAGTCACAAAGGCTTAGTTGTTCTTGAGAGAAAGAAAGAGAGACACACACAGTGACAATATGAATAAGAAAAATAATCCCTCTGTGGGGAGAACCAGCATCGTTCCATTATAAATGTGGCAATGCTGAGCTGGACCAAAAAAAATAAAAAATAAAATACATAAAGAAATTATAAAGTGAATGGATAAAAAATAAATAAACAATAAAATAAAATAAGGAGAGTAATCTTAAAGAAACTAGAATAAAATAGTGTATATATACAGAATATATATTTATATATATATATATATATATATACCATATATATATACCATATTTGCATATATATATATATATCGTATATATATATATGTATATATATATATATTCTAAATTGAATAGATAAAAAAATTCATCAACAATAAATAATGAGAGTAGACTAGAATAAAAATAAATAAATGCATATAATAATAAGTATAAAAAAAAATATTAACAAAAATAAATGACAAAATAAATAGATGAAAAAATATATCATATGTTTAAAAATATAAACAGCGATAAAGAAAAGTAAACTGAAGCAAATAAAAAAGCTATAAAGAAGAATAGAAAATAAACTGATACATGACTTACACAGAGAATACAACTAAAATGAGGCAAAATATATAAATAAAAAGAAAAAATATATAAAATGAATTCATAAAAAATGAATGAAACATTAAAAAAAATAAACAATAAAGAAAGTATACAAAAAAAAGAAAAAAAGAAAAATTATATATATATATATATATATATATATATATATAGGAGATATGGAAGTCCAGGGCAGCACAGCAAGTAAAGTAACCTGTAGCAGGGGGTGCCAGCGGTATTACACCTTACACCTCAAGCATTGCTTGAAAATGGTCCCAGCAAGTGGACCGAAACGTTGCACGGGTGAATAAAAGGATCCCACTATTTTCACCTACTGGAAGTGCTGCAGTATATTTATTTTATATATATATATATATATATATATATATATATACCTACACACACACACACACACTAAATAAACTTAAATAAACTAGAAACAAATATAAAGAATAACGTAAAATACACAACAATTAGGCCCCTTTCACACGAACAAGTTTTCCGGGCAGTTGCAATGCGTGATGTGAACATATAACACCCACACTGAATCTTGACCCATTCATTTCAATGGGTCCGTGCACATTTTTTTCATGCATCAGTTCTGCGTTGCACGAGAACCGCAGCATGTTCTGTATTCTGCGTTTTTCACGCAGCCCTGGCCCCATAGAAGTGAATGGGGCTTCAGTGAAAAACGCATCAAAACGCATTGCACCCACGCGGAAAAAAACTGAACAACTGAACGCAATCGCAGACAAAACTGAACGAACATGCTGCCAAATGGTGCGAGTTTCACTGAACGTACCCTGAACGCATCCTGAGCCAATCCGTATCGTTCGTGTTAAAGAGGCCTAAAAAAATAGTGTATACAGTAAAATAGAATAGATTTGAATATTAACAAAAATGGATGAATAAATACAAAACAAAGGAGCATCTAAGGGAAACAGAAGCAAGACAATTTCTAGAAAGTCACTTTGGAATGTTTCTTTGTCTTCTCCTCGCGGTTACAAACTGCTTGTCATTCATAAGGAATCCTCCAATCTTGTAAATATCAAAATCATCTCAAACATGATGTCTTTTTTTTTGCAGGCTGTGCTTGTGGCTCTCATCATCAGTGTGACCTTCATAAGAATACCAGATTGGAATTATTACTATTTAGCTAGGGGGGGAAATTCCCCCTCTTTTTTACATTATTTTCTCAGAAAACAACACAGGGTTATTTTTTTATTTTTTTTCCCCCAGCAGCAAGGTCATGTCTATACATTGAGCAGTATAGTCCATGGGGACAAATGGTAAATGTATTGACAACTAGCTGAGTATCTCTGAAGCATGTGACTGACAGTAGTTACTAAGGAAGAAGGAAAAACAAGGCTGAAATATACTTTAAAGGATCACTCCTAGATCTATACACTGTGTTTGGCCTAGTGAAGAGCCTGGGGGGCATAGCATAACACTTATTCTTTCTTTGGTGGCCTTTGAATCTCTATTTTGGCTGAGAAATCGTAAAAATGATATCACATCCTCATTTAAGTTTGGCTAAACATGTGTACGTGTCTACGAAGATGGGAGGAGTGAATGCCAAAAACCAATGGAACCAAACAGAACCAGGGAAACACACAAGGAACTTACATGGAGAATGGATCCACCACTGATGTGTCCTCCAAGATTACAGTAGATGAGTGAAGGTGTCTGATGGATTTATATTGAGTTAGCAGATCCTGCAGAAAACATTGGAATTTTTGGATTCATTTTCAGAATACCTTTTTGTTCCATATTTCGCATGTCTCCAAGGCAAATTTCGTTTTGCAAAAAAACCTGGTGTCTACATCAAATATAAAGTACATTTTAAGAACTTAGCTGGCCAAAAGCATCAACTGGGAAGGAAATGTTACCTAGAACTCTGACTACCAGCCGATTCTGGAGTTATGTATGGCCAAAGTTAGACTCTTGTCTCTGCCCATTTGGTCTTATCAATTTATTAGTAGAACTTATTCCTGCAAAAAGTGTTTCAAGTTCTGAGTCGCTCTCATTGCAAAGAGAAACATCTTTTTTTAACATAGTAATCTCATCTAGAAGTTTTAGGCCCTAATGGACATGTTGACCATAATTTAAATCCATTAGTCAGTAGGTATTGATTATATTATGATACATTGGCTTTTTCTTTAGATAAGTTTTCCAGGAGTTAAAAATTGATGGCCTATCCTCATAATAGGTCATCAACATCAATTTGGTGGGGTCTGATTCACGGTGAGCACTGCGTCTAACTTACAGCCTACAAAGTACAACGTTGTTTATCAAGTAGTGGCAGTGCTTGTTATTGCAGTCCTGGCACATTCACTTTAATGGGACTGAGATGCAAGTAGACCATGTGACCAATGAACGTGATATCACTGGTACTCACTAGAGCACCTCCGCGGATCATTGGGTTGCCGAGAGTCAGACCTCCACAGATCAGGTATTGATGACTTATCCTGAGGATAGGCCATCAATATTAAACTCCCAGAAAACCTCTTTAAGGTTAATTACAATTATTTATAGAGGAAGCCAATGATTATCTGCTGAATACTCTTCAATAAGCCATTTTCTGCCATTAATTATTTTCCTGGTAGACCCTTTTGTTTTCTAGCTATTATCTAAGTATACAGTAGGTATAAATCTTTGAAAACATATATAGATGAATTCTTGTAGTACTTGTTATGTTGACATTAAGAGATGATACTAAATGGGTATTCAAGACTTAATGCTCTTCCAAGGACTCCTTTTATGTTCCTAATTCTTCCCAAGAAGTAGGTATATGATATACAAGTAGAAAATACGTAATAACAAGCAAAACTGAGAAAGTATACAAAGTAAGAATTGTTATTCTTGTGGCAAACACATGTATCATAGAAATAATGAATCTATTTATCAATCTCAGGTATCATTTATCTTTTTGGAAACTCAGAGGGAAAAAAATTCTACCATCCACCATATTGGGAAAACTGCCGAGTCAAATCATGTTAGTTGGACTGTTTTAAATATGAAAGTGAATGAATGGCATGACCCACCTGGTTACAGTGTAAAGGGTGACGAGAATAGGTCCCCATTCCCACCAAGTTGTCAGACACAGTTAGCAGTTGCGGTGAGAGCAGCAGGCATGGAAAGAAGTGGCATGCAAAGAGTTCAGAACATCCATGAGAGTGTGGTTGGGCCTGATACTGCAGCTCTGCCCCATACAGCACGTTAACAGGCTGGGTTGACCGTGGATAATGATAGGGCCCATGATCGTTCACAGGGCTTTGGCCCCTTTAAGGAGCAATGGCGTGGAAATACCAGGAAGTTATAAAAATAGTCCTCTGTTTTGTTCTCCCACCAGATTCCCCCCATGGCCACCGCTTTCACAAATTCAAGTATTTTAAGAAACTCAAAGCCACCTGCCTCATCCTTCTATTGCCCTAAGGTGGACACAATGCCAACACTATATTATTAGTGCTGGACCATTTAAAGGCAGTGGATGATGGTGGTTTCTCCTACAGTGCTCTCCAAGTGGAAGTTAGAGACAGAGGAGATAATTTTGAAAAATATCCAATAGGGGCCATAACAGGTGAATGGTGGTGGCATGGGAGGAACATAGGACAACAGGCATGTTGACACGTGTCATATATAGTCACTTTTATATTTAGACATCCCTCCACTGCTCTTAGGTGGACATAGTGCATATGTCTAGGTGCTGGAACATCCAAGGGCAGTGGAGGATGGTGGTATCTTAGACTCTTCTTCAGTGCTCTCGAAGTGGAAGTCAGGGACATTTAGGAGACCATTTAAAAAAATAGGACCCCAGCCATGTTGATACGTATCACATATTGTCAAATTCTAGGTTTTTATTGAAGGGTCACTTTACGGATAACTTTGGTTAGTGTTGAGATGTGTCATGTGCCATTTTGAAAGTGTTACTAAGCCACTTTTATATGTTCAAATAATTGTAAACATTTCTCATTTACTTATGATTGCAAATGATTTTACAAATCGAGTTCTAGGTTTCTTTCTGGTATTCGGAAGAAAAAGCAAAAATTTAATTAAAATTTAATTAAAATGATTAAAAAAAAAGTGTTAGCATTTGGGTACACACACAGGATGCAAAGTGAATGGAAAAAATCCATTGCAAAATCTAAATGGATTTGTCAGAGATTTTGCTGGAGATTTGCCATGGATTTCACACTATGCATTACAACGGTTAAAATCTAGGGCAGTGGTTTTTCAGGATCGGGAAAAATTAAGTTAAGGAAATAATTATCATGAAATAATAAAAAAGAACCATTATTCACCTAAAAAGAATTTCCCCTCCTCTCAGGGTCCACTCTCGACTTTGTTGATTTTCCTGCAGTGATGATGATGTGCTATACACCCTTGTGACCACTGCAGCCAATCGCATGCAGTGATTTACTAATAGTTATACCCTATGCTGTGGGTAGAGGATAACTTATTGTGACCATAATACCCCTTTAGGCACTAGATGCACCTAAATAACATGTTTGGTCGTGGCAGAGAACTGGTTAATCAACACTGCAAGCAGCAGGTGCCATTATCCTCGATTCCT
The DNA here is from genome assembly GCF_905171765.1 of Bufo bufo. Classification (NCBI taxonomy): domain Eukaryota; kingdom Metazoa; phylum Chordata; class Amphibia; order Anura; family Bufonidae; genus Bufo; species Bufo bufo. The sequence goes on from NC_053398.1 coordinate 126,143,359, forward strand.
CTCATCAGGGCTTGAGTGGGAAAATAAATGAGATATTACAGTGCCGCTGGCTGCACCTTTGAGAGGCTTATTATTGCACGTTAGACAAGAAAACACAGCTGAGGGAGGCTGTCACAAAGGAAGAAATATACTGTGACTAGTGGGCTCCACGGGATCCCATAACATCATGGATGTAGGAGAAAATTACATCTCGGTCTACAGTCACTGTAATAGTACATGTAATTGTACTATAGATGGGTGGATTTCACCTTGAACCAATGTCAGGTCTCTATTCTCTAAGCAGCTCCATAAATAATAAGAGCCATTAACCCATCATACAAGTAAACAGTTTAATTTTCTAGATGTAATGAGATGTCCATGCCATGATTATGGGAGGCATTATTATGGGGCAACCATCTTACCTGAGATACTGTTAACAATATTCAGAGATAGGCTTTACGACAAACCTGTACACTGGAGATACAATATTTATCAACTACAGATTGTTGTGGGTATGCTCTGTGACCTGAGCAGAGGTCATTGTGCAGGGGTGAGGAGGAAGTGAGTTGTGACCCTCACTTGCTGTGAATGGTGGATATCTACTGTATATATCCACAATTTGCCATTTAATTTAATTTTCTAGATGTAATAGGGTGTCCTGTAGATGATATGAATGGTGGATATCTGCTGCATATATCCATCATTTGGCATTCAATTTAATTTTCTAGATGTAATAGGGTGTCCTGTAGATGATATGAATGGTGGATATCTGCTGCATATATCCATCATTTGGCATTCAATTTAATTTTCTAGATGTAATAGGGTGTCCTGTAGATGATATGAATGATGGATATCTGCTGCATATATCCATCATTTGGCATTCAATTAAATTTTCTAGATGTAATGAGGTCTCTTGTACATGATAATGGGGTAGACATCTTACCTGAGGTAGACTTTACAGCTGCCACAGACTGGAGATATTTATTGACTACAATGTGAGATTTGTGGGCATGCTCTGTGACATGGGGCAGAGGTCATTGTGCAGAGAGGAGGAGGAGATGAGGAAGTGTGAGCCTAAGGCCTGGAGGACAGTATGAAAAACTTAATGTTATTTTATATTTTTTTTTAAATAAAGATAGTGACATGGAAAATTTGAAAAATAATAATGAGTGGTCATTTTGTGATGACACATACCCTTTAAGAACATTTCCCGTACATTAAAACAAATTCACCTTCATAATTTAGAATGTGATTATTATATGAACTTACTAACCTGTTCACACATGATAAATGTTATCATTAAGGCCCCACTAATCACTAGCACAGATAACCTGAATTTCCCCGTCCTCCTCACCAGCATGTCCACAGTATGAAGCTCTAGTGTCCACACTGCTATTTCATGTAACTGTATGAAGATATGGATCAGTGAGAGAACTCAGCTGTTCCATGCAGTTTTCTGTAACAAAAATCACCCAACCCTCAACCACTCCACTACAGCAATCTCCTCTTTGCTATAGACATGCTAGTAAGGAGGCAAAGGGGATTTAGGTTCCTTGTACTTTTGGTAGCCTCAGTTGAAAATCCATATATTAAGGGTTCTGTTTCTCAGCTTATGTCTTTCAAAAAAGTGTATGTTTTTTTCTCACCGTAAGTCATTGATAAGTCCAGCCAGTGCCACTCACCTAGATAGTGAATGAAACAATGCTGCATTGGTAGCCAGCAACTGTGACGAGGATTCAAAGGTGAGTATATCCAGCCTCAATCAAAAAGTGGGGATATAAGCAAGGTTTATTAGAACATATTAAAAGCAGTGATGGACAGCTATGGAAATCCCTACGTGTTTTGAACCCTGAGTGGTTCTTAGTCATTGCATATGCATTTAAAGAAGGATTCCTTTTATGTACCCAGTTTAGGATACACTACTTTTGCATCTTTTAAAAATTAAACTCTCTTATGAAATATAAGATTCTGCCAGAGAAACAATATACTACTCATTAGAATAAGGACACATGTAGCGATGCGTAATATTTGAAAGAAAAATAAATAAATACATTTCTTCTTTTGATAGTTACTAGTGTTGGGCGAGCCAAACACTAATTTTACTCGGCACATCGCGGTGTTCGGTCAAATATCGTGTGTGGCTAATGGCATTACAGTGATTGGCTGGCCGGAACGCGTCATCGGATGCTATACAGCACCCGATGACACGTGTTCAGCTCAGTCTTAGTCAGGGAGAGCTGAAGAGCAGAAGGAAGAGATAGTGTAGGGAGTGAAATAGGAATATTTTAGCTTTTATACTTGTTATAGACCCAAAAGTTCTTTTAAGGACTATTTTTGTTTGTTGCAGCAATATATATTTTTAGCGCAACCTGCGGTAAATAACTTGCAATAGTTTGGCAGCTGCAGACAGTGACGTTATCTGCGCTACATCTCCTGTCTAACGTGTGCGCAGCCTAAAAATATCTGTGACTTCCAGTGTACTTTTTCCGCCCTACCGCACCTAGAATTTTAAACTATTCTTTGTTCTCCCGTTATGTTATTTTTCTAATAAATAAAATGAAATAAACGTTACGTTTTAAACTGACCAGAAACGGGAGTTTACTAGTCTAGGCAACTAGGCTATTTGAATTAAATTATAAGTTGATGATCCCGGGTCTAAAGGGTCTTTGAAAATTATGCATCTCCAGTATAATTTTAGCGCATCCGAAATATCTGTGACATTCAGTCAAATTTTGTTTGCCGCTAGTTACAGCGACATTATCTACGATACATCTCCTGTGTAACATGTACGCAGCCGTGCTGCTGATGGTGCACGCAGAGGCTGTGGCTCTGGGCGAAGGTGAAACTGTGCCTGCTGCCAGAGCACAAGAAACACACTCATCCACGATACCTAGCTTCATGTCCCAGTTTGCAGGGCGGTGCAGGTCAAAGTCACACCAGTGCCATAAGGTGGTCGGTTGGATTGCAGCAGATAATGGTTCCAGTCGGTTAAGCACCACTCTGTCTTCCACAAAGTCCAGTCTCAGTAGCCAAGAGTCTGGTCAACAGAATCCTCACCCTGATACTCCTTTCACCCACCATGGAGAGTCTTGACAAACAAGTGATCCCACTCTCGGATATTCTGAGGAGCTATTTTCATCGCCATTCCTTAATTTGGGCATCTCACCAAGCCCGCTTGAAGAGGGACATGAGGACGGAGATCTTGTGCCCTGATTCCCAAAATCTGGAACATCCACAGTCAGAAGAAGGTGACGGTGAAGAATGGCAATTAGTGTTTCACGATGTGGATGATGATGATGAGGCATAGTTGCCAATAAGTCAACCGCAATTAGTGTCTAAAGAAGTTAATGATGAGGATGAGACACAGTTGTCAATAACTGAGGTTGTTGTTAGGTCAACAAGTCAGGAGGATGACCAGGGTGAGGAAGTGGAAGAGGAGGTGGTGGACGATGAAATCCTCGTGAACCACTAATTGCCATTCTCCACCGTCATCTTTTTCTGACTGTGGTTGCTCAAGAGTTGGGAATCAGTGCACAAGATCTCCTCATGTCCCTCTTCAAGCGGGCTTGGCGAGAGGGCCAAATCAAGGAATGTCGATGAAAAGAGCTCCTTGGAATATCTGAGTGTGGGATCACTTGTTTGCCAAGACTCTCCATGGTGGGAGGAAGGAGTATCAGGGTGAGGATTCTGTTGACCAGACTCTTGGCTACTGAGACTGGACTTTGTGGAAGACAGGGTGGTGCTTAACTGACTGGATGCATTATCTGCTGCAATCCAACTGACCACCTAGTTGCACTGGTGTGACTTCGAGAGTGGTGTCCTGCGCCGCCCTGCAAACTGGGACATGAAGCTAGGTATCGTGGATGAGTGTGTTTCTTGTGCTCTGGCAACAGCCACAGTTTCACCGCGCCCAGGGCCATGGCCTCTGCGTGCACCATCAGCAGCACGGCCACTTCGCCGTCCCTTACTGCTCGCCTTGAGCATATTAAATGGTATATATGCTTGCAAGTATGTCACATGTACAGTACCCCAGGTTTTGTAAGTGTATGCACAAATAAATTAATGAATGTCAAAGATATTTAGGATACTCAAACGTTATACAGGAGATGTAGCGCAGGTAATGTCGCTGTCACCAGCGGCGAAAAAATTTAACTGAATGTCACTGATATTTAGGATGCTTAAATTTTATACAGGAGATGTAGCACAGGTAATGTCGCTGTCACCAGCGGCAATTTTTTTTTACTGAATGTCACTGATATTTATGATGAGCAAACGTTATACGGGAGATTTAGCGCAGGTAATGTCGCTGCTGTCACAAGCAGCCAAACAATTGCACGCAATTTAGCGCTAGGACTGTTGGGTCTCTAACACTTTTCAACACTCAAAACTCCCTAAAAAAAAACACAATTCCTCTCCCTACACTATCTGTCTCTTCTGCTGCAGCTCGCCCTGACATAGTCTGAGCCGAAGCACGTGGTATTGGGTGCTATATAGTACCCGATGACGTGTTCCGGCCAGCCAATCACTGTAATGCCAGTAACCAACATGGCTGCAGCATTACAGTGAGTGACACTACTTCCCTGCACGTTTTTTGGCTGCGTAGTAGCCAACAAACGTGCAGGGAGGAGACTCGAGCATCGGCCGAACCCTGCGATGTGCCGAGCATTGCGATGCTCGAGTGAAAAAGGTGTTTGGCCAAAAAAGCTCGCCCAACACTACTCAGGAGACTTACCAGTCAGATTCACTTGTTAAAGGCTTTTCTCCCCTGAGAGCAAAAGGATCTGGCATGTAGATATCCAACATGCTAGATCCTTCTTCTCCCCGACATCTGCCTTTGGAGGAAAGTTAGGACACTCCAATACATGTTAGATGGTCAGCTGATCTTGCCAAAATCAATGGGTTTAACTGACATTAACGTAATGTGTTTGGCCCGCTTCAATCACCATTAATAAACCTTTCTGGAAATGGCTTGTCCACTCTCCAAAATGCACACATTTATCTTCAGTACAGTAACCCTCGTTCTTCTTAAATTTCTGTTTTACTTGTGGCTTTGTTTGTTCACTTTGCATTCCCCAATGGTAATGTGTCGCAGAAGATCCTATCATTTTAAAGTTATAGAAAACTAATCTTCGAAAGGAAATAACTGGCTTCATATGACGTTTGCCATGAACTGTGTGAGGAAAATTAGATTGTGAGCCCCAGAGGGAACATGGACTACTGTGTTTCTTTACAATGCTAAAAAAGTTACTGGGAATGACTTGTTGACTTTACATATATAAAAGTTTGGAATAGACAAAATGATAGGGATGCTCTTCTAAGTAGTTGGCTCAAGCCATTTTAGCAATACCCACTGCAATCTCCATTGACAGACTTGACGAGAAGAATGAGGTACTGAGGAGCTCAATGTGTTTCACAGTAGCATTGTCAGCAGGTACCATCAATTCAATATTGCCGCACCTTCCTTCGTCAAATGTAGGGGCTGCTACTTCCAAGTTAAAACATGTAAAAACTAAAGAAATTCAATGGTGAAGCAGCAAAGATTGCGGCCAAAGAAATAGAACGCCAACTGCAGCAGCATAAAGCTCATGGACGAATTGTATGTCCAGTGTGCCAACCCTTACTCGTAAAATTACTCTTTATCCATGTCAACACAAGTAATGCATGTTCTTTAGATGCTTCACTGATTGGTTTTCCATGGTTGAGGCCTACACAAGACTGAGCTTATCATGTGCACTATTAGGCTTTGACATTGGATGTGCGATCCATGCTTTTTTCTCCTTTTGTTTTGGAATTTTATTATAGTCTGTCTCTGTCCTATGGTATCAGCACTCCTCCTATTTGCCCCAGTTGCATTTACTTAGCAGGTGACTGCAGAAGGGTTAATAAACTCCTACTAAGTCTCAGTTTGTAGTTCCTGAGACCACATGGAAAGGTGAGCTTTTAAAATCTGTTCACGTGGTGTGGCACTGCATGGCGGCTATTGTTGCTGTGTTTCTGTGGTGCTGTGCCTGTGGGTTGGTGAATTCCATTTCAAGATGGAGCAGCCCCACAGGAGGATCATATTACACAAGTCAATACAAGTCTGCGGAGAGGGGAGGGGGGAGTGAGCAGCAGCACAAGTGAGACTGGACTCAAAGAGAGACACTAAAGAGACTGCATAGCTACATAGGAGATTTGTATTTCAGCACAAGTGCTAAATTCATGACTAAACCAAGTAAGTACCTCTCTGTAATGTCAAACTTCTGAGTGAGAAGAAGCTTCTCCTCTACTTTCTATGTGCATTGGATTGCACCTAGTCTTCACTAGGAAGTTAAAAACTCCTACAAATGTTAGACACAGGTTATATAGGGGGCAGAAATAAGTGTTATTCCTCATGAACACAGACTGTAGTATTGATTTAGGCCTCATTCACACATACGTGGATTCCTGCTGAGTGCACGAGCCCACGGCATCATTGGTTGCTATGATGCCATGCACTTCGTGCCACCGCCGCTGTACAGTAGTACACTTGTATGATCTATCCGAGTGTATTACTGTACAGCTGCGGCGGCACGAAGAGCACGGCGTCATAGCAACCAATGACGCTGTGAGCTCATACACTCAGCAGGACAGCAGGCCGGGTTCTGTGAAAATCCACATATGTGTGAATGAGGCCTAATACAAAGTTTGTTGAAAGGTTAGGTACGCTTTAAGGATCCATACAACACAGATTGTGTGCATGGTGCTTAAAGTAGGAAAAACTCTAGTGTACATGGAGTTTTGTACTAATATATGCAGAAAGTGGCCTACAAACGTATGATCAGTAAATCCTTTACAAAATTAGCATGCTTTGGAACTCCAGTGAGTGCATCGGCCCCCTCGCAGCTTACCAGGCGTAGCACCATACATTTGATAGTGGCTGTAGTTGGTATTGCAGGCAGGCTTATTTACTTGAATGGGGCTGAGCTGTGCCTAAGCCACGTGACCAATGAGCATGATGTCACATGGCCTAGGAAGAAGCCTAAGTGGTCACATAGCACAGTGGGCTATTTATACAGCTGATGAGTGGGGGTCCTGGGAGTCGGACCTATGCCGATCTGATATTGATGATTTATCCTGATAGTAGGACATAATTATGTAAATCCCTGAAAACCTCTTTAAAGAAGGGTTCATTTTTACTTATTGCTGTTACTTTAATGAGCCGAGACAAGATACCGGTAGTTTAGTGAATTTTGTTTTTGTAGATTTATGAATGCTTCACTGATTATTTCACAAAATATGGTTCTACTTTATAACCTCTGCTTGTTAAGATGGTGCAAGACTGCATAGCTATTACATTCCTGTGATTAAAGAAAGATTGGATTGGGTGGATTGTAATGGTAAAAATATTGAGCTGCCAGTGCAAATGAAGTCTTTTTAATTGATTGTCTTAGCAGATGAACAGGTGAGCAGGTGTAGCACAAAACATTCACAGTGCTTGGAATGTATAACTAGATCAGACGTAGCGCTCCAGACGTAAGTATGAGAATCAATCATAAGTATGAAATCTAATCTTCTTTAGGGCCCATGCCCAAGATCTTCTCTGTAAAATGGCACCATAGAAATCTATGGACCGATGCTGTAAGCGTGCATTCAACTATCTCCAGTGCTGCCGGTTCCTTCTGGTGTGATATTACTAGATCAAAAAGAGTTGACTGCAACGTTTCTCTGGTTAGTTGACAGGTCAAACACTGTGCTCCGTTTCAGACAGCCTATGGAGCGACAATGCCTCCACCTTCTGGCATCTGCTGTTTCTCTTCAGAGTGGATTTAGCATTCTCTCCAGATCACTGGACACATGTGAGCCCAACCTTCCTCCAAATACCTCCAGTTTCTTGTGGTGGTATATGGTGATGAACAAATCGATTTGCCACAAATTGGATTCAACTAAAATTTTGTAAAAAATAAGAATAATATATATATTTTTTAAAGAGACTAGAGAGAAAAGTATCCTATAGGACTAAATGTCCTATAAGACCTAAGAGCTTCATACACAAAAATTCAGACCAATTGGAGCAATTTAGATTCAAGTAGAATACTGTAGATTTAGACCCAAAGTGTATATGTCCACCAATATGGCCAAATCTAAACAAATTTCAAGCAATTCAATCATTTCTAGTGGTTCATCCTAACAGAGGGGTAGCTTGTAGCTTCTTCAAGAGGTCTACTGTATGTCATTTATTATACTAGTTAATTCATATGTAGCAGAGGGCCTAATGGCTTAGCTCCAGGGTAGGATGTGAATGCAGCCTCTGTAGTACCTACAACTCTTCCCCTGTATGTCATATTCCATCACATGTTGTATTACACAGAAGTATTCTCCCCTCGAGGCATTGATTGTAAGAGAAAATAGATTGGGCCTGGTCTTGCTTCCAGGATCCTTTGTGACTGCTACCACTGCACTCCTGTTTTAGGAGTAGAAAATGGTCTAAATGTAAGATAGCTAGGAAGCTAGGAATGATACATGGCTTTCCAAATTTTTAATAAATCAAAATCTGAAGGTGTGGCATGCATTTGTATTCAGCTCCCCTGAGTCAATACTTTGTAGGACCACCTTTCGTTGCAATTATAGCTGTAAGTCTTTTGGGATATGTCTCTAACGAATTTGCACATCTAGAAGATGAAATTTTTGCCCATTCTTCTTTACAAAATTGCTCAGGCTCAGTCAAATTGGATGGATAACGTCTGTGAACAGGATTTTTCAAGTCTTGCTATAGATTATCAATGGGATTTATGTCTGGACTTTGACTGAGTAATACTAACACATGAATATGCTGTGATCTAAATTATTCCATTGTAGCTCTGGCTTTATATTTAGGATCCTTGTCCTGCTGAAAGGTGAACCTTTGCCCCAGTTTCAAGTGTCTTATAGCCTCTAACAACTTCTTCATCATGTTCGCAGTGTGCCCCACATGGTTTGTGGCAAACTGCAAAAGGGAATTCTTACGGCTTGCTTTCAAAAATGGCTTTTTTCCTGACACTCTTCCATAAAGGTCAGATTTATGGAGTACACAACTAATAGTTGTCCTGTGGACAGATTCTTCCACCTGATCTGTGGATCTCTGTAGCTCCTCCAGAGTGAAAATGAGCCCCTTGGCTGCTTTGCTAATTAGTGCTCTTCTTGCCTGAGCTGTCAGTTTAGGTGGACGGCCATGTCTTGGTAGGTTTGCAGTTGTGCCATACTCCTTCCAACTTTGAATGATCGATTGAACAGTACTCTGTTAGATGTGCAAAGCTTGGTATATTTTATATAATCTAACCCTGCTTTACACTTCTCTGCAACTTTATCCCTGACCTGTCTGGTGTGTTTCTTGGTTTTCATGATCCTGTTTGATCACTAATGTTCTCTAACAAACCTCTGAGGCCTTCACAGAACAGCTGTAGCTATACAGAGAATAAATTACACACAGGTGGACTCTATTTACTAAATACATGACTTCTGAAGGCAATTGCTCACACTAGACTTTATTTAGGGGTATCAGAGTACAGGCGGCTGAATACAAATACACACCACACTTTTCAGATTTTTATTTATAAAAAATTTTGAAAACCATACAGTATATAATTTTCTTTTCACTTCACACATACTGTACTTGCTACTTTGTGTTGGTCTATCACATAAAATGACAATGAAATACATTTGAGTTTGTGGGTGTAACATGAAGAAATGTAGAAAAGTTTAAGGGGCATCAATACATTTTCAAGACCCGTGTTAATTGAAAATTTCTGTCATTATGATATCATTGCAATAAATAAGATAAAATGAGTTACTAGGTTTCAATGGTACTTGCGCTGCTGGTCTCCCGACCCCGAGATGAAGTGGGTTCTTCACAATTGTAAAATGTTAATATAGTGGGACCGCGCTGCTCCTCATTCACACAGAGCGTTTTTCCACGAATGCAGGTATTCACTTTTTCTGGCCCAAGATAGACACCTTTCAGTTGGATCGCAGTGTACTTCTACGCAGATTGAAACTCAGCATATCTATGCTGGATCGTCGTAGGCTCCTCTGCAAGATGTCATAAACCGCACAATAGTGAGAGTACCTCCGGCACAGTTAAAATATTCTGCTTTATTATACTCACAGAAATAAAATGATTTTTCAGCATATCAATACAGCAATAGTCTTTTGCACAGGGCTGTGCGAAAGACTATTGCTGTATTGATATGCTGAAAAATCATTTTATTTCTGTGAGTATAATAAAGCAGAATATTTTAACTGTGCCGGAGGTACTCTCACTATTGTGCGGTTTATGACATCTTGCAGAGGAGCCTACGACGATCCAGCATAGATATGCTGAGTTTCAATCTGCGTAGAAGTACACTGCGTTCCAACTGAAAGGTGTCTATCTTGGGCCAGAGAAAGTGAATACCTGCATTCGTGGAAAAACGCTCTATATTAACATTATGATATTATATCTTTATGATATTCTTGGTGACCCGTTTTGCACATGCCTTATGCTGGCCTATCTGAGAGTAGTACATGATAGAGGGAGAGAAGCCGAGCTATGTGATACACTGGTTAATATGATTTGGATAAGGATTTCCATGTAAAAAGCAGAGGAAATACTGTCAGGACTCCTAGGAGAAACAGAGAGATACCTGCTTGTCCTACTCACACTCAGTGATTGGCAGATGTCCCTGGATTAGTTTGTGTACACAGAAGGCTGTGTTAATCTCTGTGTGCGTGGGGTAAACAGGACACTCACTGACACTCACATTTTTTAATGAAGATTCCTTTGAAAATCAAGAATTGAATCCAAACCTTACAGCAGGAAAAGTTTATGACAGCCATTAAAAATAATGATAACTTACTTGTCAAGCAATTGGCAACGCAAACCTTCCTTGAAATCATAGGGGAAGATTTATCAAGTCTCTTGTGCCAGAATAGTGGTGCCAAACAGTCTCAAACTCCTGATTTGTGCAGAAAATGTACAACTTTTTGTCCTTTTACACTAGCACTTTTGGGAACCGGACATAAATTGGATGAGGTGACGCCAAGGCAGGTCATAAACACCTACATAATTTATTATAATTTATGCGAGAAAGCTAGTGTAAATTATATTTGGCATACAGATTTCACTTCTGGCCATGGACGTGCCATTATTAATAGGCATGTGCCCAGGGCGTAGCTCAAGGCTCATGGGCCCTGGTGCAAGGGTTCAGCTTGGGCCTCCCTTCCCTTAGTGCTTTGTTGCCAGGGGCAGGGAAGCACATAGCTTTCATTCTGTCCAAGGCAAAAATTGAAACCGCAACCCCCATGCCAAAATTTTGACCTGACCTCTTCCCTACATCCAGAGGTGTAACTTGACCAGTATGACCAGTTGACCATTATGCACTTTCTATAACACTGGTCTTTTCTAATACGGGTCTTCTTAAGGGTCTTTGGGCCCCCTCAGGCTCCTGGGCCCAGTAGCGAATGCAACCTCTGCACCCTTATAGCTACACCCCTGCATGTGCCCCTTAATAATGATCTAATGCTATCTGAGCATAGATTAAGACTGGTGTATAAAAGTCCCTGGGGTATAAATGTCCTCATCATGTCTAGTGAGAAAAGGTTGTTGAAATGGAGAAATGTGTCCAATGTTTACAAGACGATATTCCCATTTGAAAGGGTTTCCAGGATTTTACTATTGATGATCTAGACTCAGAATAGGTCATTACACGCCACACCACTACCATTCAGATGCTTCTGAGTAGCTCTGGCGCCGGAACTACATAGCTCCATCCATTGTGTAGTGGAAAGATACGGTTACTGCTACACTGTTTCTTGAAGAGTTTGGAGATGGAATAGATGGAGCTGTGTAGTTCTGGCACCAGAGCTACTCGGCAGAAGCTGATCGGTGGTAATCCTGGGTGTTGGTACTCTACAGATCAGATATCGGTGATCTATCCTGAGGATAGGCCATCAAAAGTAATATGCTAGACAATCCTTTTAAGGTTTTTGATTTAATATGCATTACCAATCATATCTATTGGGGTCTAACTGGTGGATTCCCATAATTAAAGAATAAAGTTGTCTGGTCTCATCCTCAGTAAAAGAGTTGATTGAGATGCAGGGTCATTATCTAGTCTGTTGGAAGTTCGGACAAGTATGGACACTCATTTACTTGTTTTATATCTCCCACAGACTTGAGTGGAGAGTGGGTATACAATCCGAGCCAATTTTCCACTGGATCAAATTATGTAAGCCTGCAGATATCATGATCAGGTACCCCAAATGTGTTTCAAATGTAGCAAGCTCTACTAAAGACCAGTGTCTGACTGGGGTTCCTTGAGCCCTCCAGAGAAAACTATTCTCGGTGTCCATCTACTATATCATCAATGTTGTCTAACTGAAAGAAATTGACCCTAGAGACAAGTGATTTGCTCTAAAAGCAGGCAAATTGGTTTTTACTTCTGGTTCTTTGGGGCTAACAATTGTATGAGCTTAAGGCCACCGGAGGACCCTCTGGTACTCTGGTAGGTCAGCCTGACTGCTAAAGACACCCCTAAAGGGGCACACTATAGAGAAATAAGTACATTTAAGTTTTCCCTGAACCCCCTTTGTCTTAATTTTGGAATGTGGTTTACAATGGAATGAGTGTCATGCGAGACGTCTCCTCTGCTAGAGTATATATTGTCTAGAGCATTAAAACATAAGCACAGGTCCCCCTAGAGATCTCACAGATTTGAATGATATGTGATAGGTGACATTTACACCACATATCACTGGAACAGCTTAACCATTATTATCATGTGGATTAGCGTATCTGTCAACGGCGCAGAAGTGAAATGTGTTAATGGCGCATGATTTAGAGGCCGATTATCTAAGGTCGGCGGAACAGATGGTAATCCCAACTGCTGACAGTTGAATTCTTTCAAAATGCAAAGTGCACTTTATATTTTTACCTTAAATGTCAGATTAGAAATTAAAAACATTAAACTGATGAGGGTCTTGCCACTTTTGGGAAGTAGAATAACAAAATCATTAAATTTAAGGTTGCAAAAATTGGATCTTCTTGCATATATTGGGCCATGATAGGGTTGGTGGAGATACTGGTGTAAAAGAAAAATAAATTGGTGGGCACCACCATCTCAGCTCTGGAACCTGGAGCTTGTCAAACTCCATATGACAGCCATGTATAAAAACTATGTTGATAATGCATGTGAATTGACCTTTCTATGGACATTATATAATGATAAGAGTCAGAAATAGCCTTGGGCTTCAATGGAGATGCATTGCCAAAGGCATGTGTGCCCATATGTCCAACTCTTCTTGGATGGGTAGGATTGCCAATTGACATTAAAGGTGTATTCCCTTCTAGGAAATTCATGGTATATTGATAGGAAATGCTAATTATATCTACTATGTGTGCGGGTCACACCTCTGGGACTGACTCCTACCTTCAAGATGGGGCCCTGAAGTGAAAGGAGAGCCAGACATGAATTTGCGACCATCCTCCATTCACCACTACAGTACATCAAAAAATAATCAAGTGCTGACTCTGCTATTTTTGCAATTCCTATAGTGGTGAATGATGGGATGGAGCACATGCATGTTTTTCTCTCAATTCACTGCTGTGTGACTTTCAAAAATTGCTGAGCACACTCTCTTGGACCTCTTTGGAAGTCCTATGGCAGTAAATGTGGAGAAACCACACATGTGCAGCATGCTCCCCGTTATATTTAGGGCGCTGTTCTAAAGATACTGTAGGAGCTAGTCTCAGAGGTTGGAACCACACCTATCAGATATTTACAATAAGTCAGTGTCCTAAATGGGACAACCTCATTAAGGAATCTCTCTTGGGCTAATAGGTGAGGTCCAGCAGTGAGCAATTTCAGCACTATTCATATTAATAGTAACTACCAATACATAGCTAGAAAGTACTAGGTCCCATAGCAATCTTTGAAACCCACCAATCATAGGGATCTCTCAGATGTCATCCAGTGATGCTGGCCATAGGGAATTACTGTACGTCACCCCGAAGTGCTGGCCATAGGCATCCATTGAAGGTCATCCTGTGGTGCTAGCCGTGGGGAACCATTGGATGTCATTCTGCAGTACTGACCATAGAGATCCATTAAACGTCTGTTTTTAGATCCCTGTCCCTGTCACAATTAGTTGTCTGCTCATAAGAGTACCATCAATTTAGCTATCTCCATCTTTGAAGAAGTAGCAACTCACAGCCTACTTCAAGTTGTGGTTTCCTTAGCTCAATATGTTGTTCTCAAGCTAACTTTTTATGTAGAGTTGTAGCTAGATTTACCTCTGCCTGGCTCAAAGATTGTATTTGCTGTTCTATCCGTGTCTAGATACCCTCACAGAGGCAGTTAGACTTGTTGGTGTCCACCTGATAGCCAGCACATCGATCCAGTGCCCCACCGGCCGTCTCTTGGCACAATCATCAGTGGTGATAGTGATCCATGTATTTAGCATTTAAGCATTTTCTTTCCAAGCGATTTCCCATTAAATCAAGCACATTTATATAAAAGAAAGGAGCGGCACGATTGAAAAGGTTATGTCAATAGGTTTCTAAGTTTAGCCGCACACGACTCAGTCTGACTGCATCTCACTCAGCAGGTGTTTAACATTTTACTGTGTCACAAAGACCTTTAGCTTTTGTGTGTAAATGAGAACTAAGGCTTGTGAAACATTATAGTATTTCCCGTCAAAGATCTCAATTACAGCCCGTTATAAATCCTGCTTTTCCGGAGTAGTAACGCGCTATCAGTACATCGCCAGCCGGGCATTACCAATAAATAATGTTTTTATTCCATGTTCAATAAACATTGCATATTAGCCAATTTCTGTGACACAATTCAATGGGAAATGACCGGTTTCATGTACTCAGATCTACTGCTCATGAATGAATAGTGCATTTAATGGAAAATTACATAAGGAATGGTCTGAGGATCTGTGTATAGCTGAACAAATATTTAAATGTTTTTTTTTTTTTTTTTGCAAATTTATTATTAATGGCCGCAGGATCAGGGCCCTGTGCGAGAGGTCTTTTTGGGGCACCCACAAACACACACCTCTTCAACCATAATAGGACACTGAGTACTAGAGGTGAGAAAAATTTGATTCAGCAACTTCGCCGAAGTTAGCCAAGAAATTAGAATAATTCCAAATTAATTTGTCACAAATCACTACGAATCAGGCGTAACCAGGCCACTCTGCCTTAGGAGTGGCAGTGTTGCAGGCGGGTTGCAGAAAAGAACGAATCGGCCAATTAGCCCACAGCTGCCTTTCATTTAATAATGAAGACCTCACATTATAGTCGGTATTCATAGTTAATGGCTGTGCAGCACCTTTAAACAGGGGCTGTTCCTGTTATGGGGTTTGTCTAGTTAGGTGGGGGGACGATGAAAATATGCATATTATTGCTGTTCTTGCCTGCAATCTCCTGCAGGTTATTTAACAGTAAACAGAGAATATTAATCAGCTCTGGCTGTACCCACTTCTCCAACCCCAGCGCTCTCCTGCCCTACAGGTGGGAGCCCTTCTTCTGCCATCTGCTTTTCCTCATAATGCAAGGCATTATGGGCTAGACCGCCAACAATAGCACCAACCAGGATCAGACTTGGTCTTGCAGTACCCCAGACCTAGGGGTATCCGCAATTGATTGTTATATTGTGCATTAACCTTATGCCATATTGTGTTTCTGCCGTGTACTCCAGCAAATGGGGTATGGATGGTTGGCAGAAACAGGACTGACTACCTTGTTCCTTCCCATTTGGTAGGAGTGGGATGGTCCGACTTTCTTC
The DNA here is from genome assembly GCF_905171765.1 of Bufo bufo. NCBI lineage: Eukaryota > Metazoa > Chordata > Amphibia > Anura > Bufonidae > Bufo > Bufo bufo. The sequence goes on from NC_053398.1 coordinate 126,159,105, forward strand.
CAGTAGGGAGAGACAGCAAAGATGAAGGTAGCTAATTCCTGAGCTCTTTCTTCAGGGAACCTTAACTACTGCTCCTGTGAGAAGATTGTCAGAGTTAAGAACACTGCTTCCAAAAAGATTCAGTGTGCCTAGACAGCAGTGTGGTCAGTGAGATCACAGCATTACAGAATATGATGCAGGTGAGGGACTACAGTTCAGACACCCATCACCATTCAAACTCTAGGCCTGTATCCCACCCTATATAAACACTATAACCACAAGCGCCTGCAAGTGCTTTCTTATTGCCACCTAACCAACTACCAGGCCTCCTCATCTAGTGCCAGAAACTGCACTTTGTATTTAATACTACTTGATGTACCACAAGTTTTATCTTGCACTAATTAAAGAGAGACTTTTCTACTATTCCTTCTGTCTTGATTCTTCAAACCACAAATCCACTGAACTCAATGGCCTGAGGGAGTTCACTGTGACACAACATCTCATCAGAGCCACTACCACTTCCATCCTCTCCGCCGGCTCCTCAGAGCCTCACTGCAGTCTCAATTGGTGCTGTTTCTACAAAAAAAACTTTTTTCCTATTCTCATATAAGCCCTTTAACTAAGGCTTAAAGTAAGAAAATAATTTTGGAGGATGAAGAAGTCAATTTTTATCCAGAAATCAATCCGACCTGCTGTGTATAACTGGTCATTTAAGTTAAACACTACCCAAAAGATGCAAGGTGCAAGCGAGAGCACAATCACAGGCTTTCATTACAAGATTCATGATGTGTCTAAAGCGATGCATTACCGGGAGTGTGCTGAATAAGTGTCATTGCTGAAAAAAGACATAAAGAGAGGTCAAATGCTTCACATTTCACAATGTGTCTATTTCAGCTGAAAAAATAAAACTCAAAAATCCTCTATAAAATGATTTCTTGTTTTTTTTTCCAGTCCCATTTCAGAGCATTATTTAAAAATTGTCAATCCTCCAAACATGTCAAAGGAAGATAAGGATTCTCGCAGACGCACAAAAATGGAGACTGCTGCCGAAAACATTAGATAAATGTTTATTTAGCTTCAGAAGAAGTTGAATGGCGAGAGTCTTCAAGAAAAGAGCAGAGACGTGCATTGAGACGCACAGTGCGGCAGTGCAGTCATATTGTAAACCTGCACACATCGAAGGCCTGTCATTTTTTGTTTTTCCTGTAGGGGAGCTACAGGAACAATGCAATTTCTGATTAGCTGATTGTGGGAGATTTGCAACAGGTTGAGCCCCATATTCAACAGGACTCCTTTAAAAAATTACTACTGTAGATAAACGTGGCGGGCAGGAGCTTGGTAAAAAAAAATAATAATTGCAAAGTGTTAATTGCAAAAAAATAAATTATTCTGTGTGCCAAAAAAACTGAATTACATCCTTTGAAAAAATAGCCCCCTATCTGTCTGACTACGTGGGGATCTGATCTCCTCTTATTTATGATCTGGCATAGCTAGATTAAAAAAAAATAGACAATAGATGAAAGATAGATAGATAGATAGATAACAGATAGATAGATAGATAGATAGATAGATAGATAGATAGATAGATAATAGATAGATAGATAGATAGATAGATAATAGATAGATAGATAGATAGATAACAGATAGATAGATAGATAGATAGATAGATAGATAATAGATAGATAGATAGATAGATAGATAGATAATAGATAGATAGATAATAGATAGATAATAGATAGATAATAGATAGATAGAGATAGATAGAAAGATAATAGATCAATTGAGATAGATAAGAAAGAAAGAAAGAAAGAAAGAAAGAAAGAAAGAAAGAAAGAAAGAAAGAAAGAAAGCTGACTATCTGGCTAGATAGACAGAGATAGATAGCAGATCATATATTTATGGATAGATACATATATAAAATATCATATATTATTGGATGGACTGACAGACAGACAGAGACAGATAGATAGATAGATAGATAGATAGATAGATAGATAGATAGATAGATAATA